>NW_024431181.1:0-9556 GCF_017639785.1 Mesocricetus auratus
GTTCCTGTGGCAGCATCAGGTAAACAGGCCGGCTTCCCAGCCTGTGTTCTAGTGCCTGCGAATCACCTGGGAACTGCACAAAGCTTCCAATCCCGACAGGAGCCAAGCACACCAGACTCCAAGCACACCAACGAGACCAGGAAACCAGAGGAGGCTGGGAGACCAGGGAGTAGATGTTCCAGATCAGGTACAACAGGACACATCATAGGGTCCAGGGGACCAGCTAGGAGGGTAAGTGCCCCAGATTCCTGTTTTTCTTCTCCACCCACTGGACCAGAACGAGGACAAGGAATAGAAGAAACACCAGATTATTGGACTTGCTAGTACCCACCAAAAGGGAACTCTGATTCCCAGACCAGTAAGGGGCTCTTTCTGCACCCACTAGAAGAAGAGATGGGAAAGAGACAATACAAAAACACACTCAGCAACAGAAAAACAAATATGACACCGCCAGATTCTAGAGACTCCACACCAGCAAGACTCCAACATTCCAATGCAAACGAAGCAAAAGACGATGACCTTAAAACCACTTTCATGAAAATGATAGAGGCCCTAAAAGAGGATAGAGGAAAATCCCTCAAAGAAATGGAAGAAAAAAAAAAAAAAATGCAAGAATTGGAAGAAAAAACAAACCAAAAAATGCAAGAATTGGAAGAAAAAACATACCAAAAAAGGCAGGAAATGGAAGAAAAAACAAAGCAAAAAATGCAAGAATTGGAAGAAGAAACATACCAAAAAAGGCAGGAAATGGAAGAAGAAACAAAGCAAAAAATGCAAGAAATTGTAGAAAAACAAAGCCAAAAATGAAAGAAATGGAAGAAGAAACAAACTAAATAAGGCAGGAAATAGAAGAAGAAACAAAGCAAAAAATGCAAGAAATGGAACAAAAAGCAAAACAAAAAAATGCAAGAAATGGAAGAAAGAACAAACCAAAAAAAATCATAAAAGGCAACAAATGGACGAAAAGATAAACCGAAAATTGCAAGAAGCAATGCAAACAATGCAAGGGTTGAAAACTGAAATAGAGACGATAAAAAACACAATCTGAAGAAAGGCAGAAAATAGAAAAGCTGGGCAAACAGTCAGGTACTACCGATACAAGCATTACCAACAGAATAGAAGAGATGGAAGAGAGAATCTCAAGTGTTGAAGATACACTAGGAGAAATGGATTCATCAACCAAAGAAAACCTTAAGTCCAACAAATCATTAAAACAAAACATCCAGGAAATATGGGACACCATGAAAAGAGCAAACCTAAGAATAATAGGTATAAAAGAAGGAGAAGAAATCCACCTCAAAGGGGCAGAAGACATATTCAACAAAATCATAGAAGAAAACTTTCCCAACCTTAAGAAAGACATGCCAATGAATGTACAAGAAGCATACAGAACACCAAATAGAGTGGACCACAAAAAAATCCCCTTGCCACATAATAATCAAGACCCCAAACATACAGAATAAAGAAAGAATATTAAGAGCAGCTAAGGAAAAAGGTCAAGTAACATATAAAGGCAGACCTATCAGAATTACACCTGACTTCTCCATGGAAACTCTGAAAGCCAGAAGGTCGTGGATAGATATTCTACCTACACTAAGAGACCATGGATGCCAGCCCAGACTACTATAACCGGCAAAGCTCTCAATCACTGTAGACGGAGAAAACAATATATTCCATGACAAAACTAGATTCAAGCAATACGTATCCCCTAACCCAGCCCTACAGAAAATTTTGGAAGGAAAACTCCAACCCAAGGAAGCTAACTACAACCAGAAAAACATAGGCATTAGAGAATCCCTCTCGACCAACAGCCAAAAGGACAAAGGGGTGAATGAAATTCCACACATAATTCCACCAACAACAAACACTGCAAATCGAAGAAGGATGAGCAATCAATGGTCATTAATATCCCTCAATATTAATGGCCTTAACTCACCCATAAAAAGACACAGACTAGCAGAATGGATTCGAAGACAGAACCCTTCCTTCTGCTGCATACAAGAAACACACCTCACCCTCAAAGACAGACATTACCTGAGAGTTAAAGGTTGGGAAAAAATTTTTCAATCAAATGGACCCAAGAAACAAGCAGGGGTAGCAATCCTAATATCTAACAAACTAGACTTTAAAATAAAATCAATCAAAAGAGATGAAGGAGATCATTATGTACTCATCACAGGTGAAACCCACCAAGATGAAGTGTCTATCCTGAACATCTATGCCCCAAATACAAAGGCATCCACATTCATAAAAGAAACAATATTAGAACTTAAATCTCATCTAAAGCGCCACACAGTCATAGTGGGAGATTTCAACACACCACACTTACCACTAGACAGGAATACCAGACAGAAAATCAACAAAGAAGCAAAGGGTCTAATAGAAGTAATGACCCAACTGGGATTAACAGACATCTATAAAACATTTCATCCACCTAAAAAAGAATAAAACTTCTTCTCAGCACCATATGGAACCTTCTCAAAAATCGACCACATACTTGGCAACATATCAAACCTCAGCAGCTACAAAAAAATTGGAATAACTCCATGCATCTTATCAGACCACCATGCTTTAAAATTAGAATTCAACAACAACACAAATTGCAGAAAACCTACAAACTCGTGGAAATTGAATAATGCTCAACTGCACCATCCCTGGGCCAAAGAGGAAATAAAAACATAAATTAAAGACTTCCTCGAATTCAATGAGAATGAAGACACAACATACCCAAACCTATGGGACACTTTGAAAGCAGTGCTACAGGGGAAGTTCATAGCACTAAGTGCCCACATGAAGAAACTGGAGAACAGTTATACTAGAGAATTAACATCACAGCTGAAAGCTCTAGAACACAAAGAAGCAAACTCCCCCAGGAGGAGTAAACGCCAGGAAATAATCAAGTTGAGGGCTGAAATAAATAAAGTAGAAACTAGGAAAACAATACAAAGAATCAATGCAACGAAGAGTTGGTTCTTTGAGAATATCAACAAGATAGACAAACCTTTGTCCAAACTTACCAAACAGCAGAGAGTGAACATGAAAATTTAAAAAATCAGAAATGAAAAGGGGAGCATAACAACAGACTCTGAGGAAATCCAGAGAATCATTAGGTCATACTGTGAAAACCTCTACTCCACAAAATTGGAAAATTTAAAGGAAATGGATGACTTCCTGGATAGCTATCACTTGCCAAAACTAAATCAAGAACAGATAAGCAATTTAAATAGACATATAACCCCTATGGAAATAGAAGCAGTCATCAAAAGGCTCCCAACCAAAAAAAGTCCAGGTCCAGATGGCCTCAGTGCAGAATTCTACCAGAAATTCAAAGAACAGGTTATACCAATTTTTCTCAAAGTATTCCACACAATAGAAGCAGAAGGGTCTTTGCCAAACTCTTTCTATGAGGCTTCAATAACCTTGATCCCCAAGCCACACAAAGATACAACTAAGAAAGAGAACTTCAGACCAATATCCCTCATGAACATTGATGCAAAAATACTCAATAAAATACTGGCAAATCGGATCCAAGAACACACACAACAATCATTCTCCACGATCAAGTAGGATTCATCCCAGGGATGCAGGGATGGGTCAACATGTGAAAATCCATCAACGTAATCCAGCATTCAAACAAGCTGAAAAACAAAAACCACATGATCATCTCACTGGATGCTGAAAAAGCCTTTGACAAAATCCAACACCCCTTCATGATAAAGGACTTGGAGAGATCTGGGATAACAGGGACATACTTAAACATAATAAAAGCTATATACAGTAAACCAACAGCCAACATCAAACTAAATGGACAGAAACTCAACGCAATTCCTCTAAAATCAGGAACAAAACAAGGCTGTCCACTCTCTCCATACCTTTTCAACATTGTACTTGAAGTTCTAGCTATTGCCATACGACAACAATGGGGAATCAAGTGGATACAAATTGGGAAGGAAGAGGTCAAACTTTCACTGTTTGCAGATGATACGATAGTTTACATCAATGACCCAAAGAACTCTACCAGGGAACTCTTACAGCTGATTAACACCTTCAGCAAAGTGGCAGGCTACAAGATCAACTCAAGAAAATCAGTAACCCTACTATATACAGATGATATAAGGGCTAAAAAATAAATCAGAGAAACATCACCCTTTACAATTGCCACAAACAACATAAAATACCTTGGGGTAATGCTAACCAAACAAGTGAAAGACCTGTATCACAAGAACTTTGAATCTTTAAAGAAAGAAATTAAAGAAGCCCTCAGAAAAAGGAAAGATCAACCATGCTCTTGGATAGGTAGGATCAATGTAGTAAAAATGGCAATCCTGCCAAAAGCAATCTACAGATTCAATGCAATCCCCATTAAAATCCCAGCACAATTCTTCAGAGACTTTGAAAGAACAATAATCAATTTTGTGTGGAAAAACAAAATGACCCAGGATAGACAAAACAACCCTGTTCAACAAGGCAACTTCCGAAGGCATCACCATCCCTGACCTCAATCTCTATTATAGAGCTATAGTCCTGAAAACAGCTTGGAATTGGCACAAAAATAGATAGGTAGACCAATGGAATCGAATTGAAAACCCGGATATTAACCCACACACGTATGAACATCTGATCTTAGACAAAGAAGCTAAAAATATACAATGTAAAAAAGAAAGCATCTTGAACAAATGGTTCTGGCATAACTGGGGGCTTGCATGTAGAAGAACGCACCTTGGACAGCAGATCAGTACCCATCCCAAGTATACACACGGTCTCTGGACTCCCATAGAACAATGTGAGGTGCACTCTCACCCTGAACTCTTGGGGAAGGGTCTAGGCCCTGCCCTATATGAAATGACGGACTATGGACACCCCTATGGAGGGCCTCACCCTCCCTGGGGGAATGAGGGGATAACGGGGGGGATGGGGGAGGGCACGGGAGGAGGGGAGGGAAAGGGAGAGGGACCTCGTACTGACTTGTGAAGCAACCTTGTTTCTTATCTAAATTTAAAATGGAAAATAAAAAAATATTAATAAAAAAAAGAAGTAATGACCCAACTGGGATTAACAGATATCTATAGAACATTTCATCCACATAAAAAAGAATATACCTTCTTCTCACCACCACATGGAACCTTCTCAAAAATCGACCACATACTTGGCAACATATCAAACCTCAGCAGCTACAAAAAAATTGGAATAACTCCATGCATCTTATCAGACCACCATGCTTTAAAATTAGAATTCAACAACAACACAAATTGCAGAAAACCTACACACTCATGGAAATTGAATAATGTTTAACTGCACCATCCCTGGGCCAAAGAGGAAATAAAAACAGAAATTAAAGACTTCCTCGAATTCAAAGAGAATGAAGACACAACATACCCAAACCTATGGGACACTTTGAAAGCAGTGCTACGGAGGAAGTTCATAGCACTAAGTGCTCACATGAAGAAACAGGAGAACAGTTATACCAGAGAATTAACATCACAGCTGAAAGCTCTAGAACACAAAGAAGCAAACTCCCCCAGGAGGAGTAGACGCCAGGAAATAATCAAATTGAGGGCTGAAATCAATAAAGTAGAAACCAGGAAAACAATACAAAGAATCAATGCAACGAAGAGTTGGTTCTTTGAGAAAATCAACAAGATAGACAAACCTTTGTCCAAACTTACCAAACAGCAGAGAGTGAACACGCAAATTAACAAAATCAGAAATGAAAAGGGGGACATAACAACAGACTCTGAGGAAATCCAGAGAATCATTAGGTCATACTTTGAAAACCTGTACTCCACAAAATTCGAAAATTTAAAGGAAATGGATGACTTCCTGGACAGCTATCATTTGCCAAAACTAAATCAAGAACAGATAAGCAATTTAAATAGACCTATAACCCCTATGGAAATAGAAGCTGTCATCAAAAGTCTCCCAACCAAAAAAAGCCCAGGTCCAGATGGCCTCAGTGCAGAATTCTACCAGAAATTCAAAGAACAGCTTATACCAATTCTTCTCAAAGTGTTCCACACAATAGAAGCAGAAGGGTCTTTGCCAAACTCTTTCTATGAGGCTTCAATAACCTTGATCCCCAAGCCACACAAAGATACAACTAAGAAAGAGAACTTCAGACCAATATCCCTCATGAACATTGATGCAAAAATACTCAATAAAATACTGGCAAATCGGATCCAAGAACACATCAAAACAATCATTCACCACGATCAAGTAGGTTTCATCCCAGGGATGCAGGGATGGTTCAACATACGAAAATCCATCAACGTAATCCACCATATAAACAAGCTGAAAAACAAAAATCACATGATCATCTCACTAGATGCTGAAAAAGCCTTTGACAAAATCCAACACCCCTTCATGATAAAGGTCTTGGAGAGATCTGGGATAACAGGGACATACTTAAACATAATAAAAGCTATATACAGTAAACCAACAGCCAACATCAAACTAAATGGACAGAAACTCAACGCAATTCCTCTAAAATCAGGAACAAAACAAGGCTGTCCACTCTCTCCATACCTTTTCAACATGGTACTTGAAGTTCTAGCTATTGCCATACGACAACAAAGGGGGATCAAGGGGATACAAATTGGGAAGGAAGAGGTCAAACTTTCACTGTTTGCAGACGATATGATAGTTTACATCAATGACCCAAAGAACTCTACCAGGGAACTCTTACAGCTGATTAACACCTTCAGCAAAGTGGCAGGCTACAAGATCAACTCAAGAAAATCAGTAGCCCTACTATATACAGATGATAAAAGGGCTGAAAGAGAAATCAGAGAAACATCACCCTTTACAATTGCCACAAACAACATAAAATACCTTGGGGTAACGCTAACCAAACAAGTGAAAGACCTGTATCGTAAGAACTTTGAATCTTTAAAGAAAGAAATTAAAGAAGCCCTCAGAAAATGGAAAGATCTCCCATGCTCTTGGATAGGTAGGATCAATGTAGTAAAAATGGCAATCCTGCCAAAAGCAATCTACAGATTCAATGCAATCCCCATTAAAATCCCAGCACAATTCTTCACAGACCTTGAAAGAACAATAATCAATTTTGTATGGAAAAACAAAAGACCCAGGATAGCCAAAACAACCCTGTTCAACAAGGCAACGTCCGGAGGCATCACCATCCCTGACCTCAAGCTCTATTATAGAGCTATAGTCCTGAAAACAGCTTGGTATTGGCACAAAAATAGACAGGAAGACCAATGGAATCGAATTGAAAATCCGGGTATTAACCCACACACGTACGAACATCTGATCTTTGACAAAGAAGCTAAAAATATACAATGGAATAAAGAAAGCATCTTCAACAAATGGTGCTGGCATAATTGGAGACTGGCATGTAGAAGAATGCGGATCGATCCATGTTTATCGCCATGCACAAAACTTAAGTCCAAATGGATCAAAGACCTCAACATAAATCCAGCCACACTGAACCTCTTAGAAGAGAAAGTGGGTGGTACCCTTGAACGAATTGGTACAGGAGACAGCTTCCTGAACATAACACCAGTAGCACAGACAGTGAGATCAACAATTAATAAATGGGACCTACTGAAACTGAGAAGCTTCTGTAAGGCAAAGGACACAGTCAGCAAGACAAAAAGGCAGCCCACAGAATGGGAAAAAATATTCACTAATCCCACATCTGACAGAGGGTTGATCTCCAAAATTTACAAAGAACTCAAGAAGCAAGTCTCCAAAACACCAAAGGACCCTATTAAAAAGTGGGCTGCAGAACTAAATAGAGAGTTTTCAATAGAGGAGTCTAAAATGGCTGAGAGGCACTTGAGAAAGTGCTCAACATCCTTAGCCATCCGGGAAATGCAAATCAAAACAACTCTGAGATACCATCTCACTCCTGTCAGAATGGCTAAAATCAAAAACACCAATGACAATTTATGCTGGAGAGGATGTGGTGAAAGGGGGACACTCCTCCATTGCTGGTGGGAGTGCCAACTGGTTCAGCCACTTTGGAAATCAGTATGGAGATTCCTCAGAAAAATGGGAATAAACCTACCACAAGACCCAGCAACTCCACTCTTAGGCATATATCCAAAAGATGCCCATTCATACAACAAAGATGTCTGTTCCACTATGTTCATAGCAGCTTTATTTGTAATAGCCAGAACTTGGAAGCAACCTAGATGTCCCTCACCTGAAGAGTGGATAGAGAAAATGTGGTACATCTACACAATGGAGTACTATTCAGCAGAAAAAAATAATGGAATCATGAGATTCACAGGCAAATGGATGACACTAGAAGAAACCATCCTGAGTGAGGTAACCCAGTCACAAAAAGAGAAACATGGCATGTACTCTCTCATATATGGATTTTAGACTTAGATCTGGGGAGTGCCAGCCTACAATCCTATGGCCAGAGAGTCTGGGAAACAGAAACTTTATTTACTGGCTGATCGAAGAAGAGGCAGACTCCCTTGGTTAAGTACTGAGCTGAACTCAAGAAAGCCAGTAACAGAGAGGGATGACTGATGATCAAAGGGATTAAGACTGAGCTGGTTTAACCCCCAGAAACAGCTGACCAGACAAAGGTTAACTCTTGAATCCCAGGCATCAGCCTGGGAAGCCAACATGGGACTGATCAACACCCCCTGAATCTGGGTGTCAGTGAAGAGGCCTCGGGAATCTATTGAGCCTTGGACAGCAGATCAGTACCCATCCCAAGTATACACACGGACTTTGGACTCCCATAGTGCAATGTGAGGTGCACTCTCACCCTGAACTCTTGGGGAACGGTCTAGGCCCTGCCCTATATGAAATGACAGACTATGCACACCCCCATTGAGGGCCTCAACCTCCCTGGGGAAATGAGGGGATAACGGGGGGGGGAGGGCACTGGAGGAAGGGAGGGAATGGGAGAGGGACCTGGAACTGACTTGTGAAGCAACCTTGTTTCTTATCTAAATTTAAACTGGAAAATAAAATTAAAAAAAAAGAACGGGGAAAGCTGGCTTTTGAGATGATGTCAAACAAATGGGATTAAAGCAAAATGAAGAGTCAACACTACACAAGAAATTCTTGGGGGATCCAGTGCCTCCCTAGTCCAGCCTGAGATGCACTGGGATGCCCTAGGGAGAAGGCTGTCAGCCTGCAAGGCATCATGGGAGCTCCATGGGTTCCCCTTGACACTTCCAGAAGGAAACTAAGCACAGGATATCTCTTCCTTGTCTCACTCAGATGCCACCAGCACACGGATGGCAGAAGACAAAGTGCCACCAGTCTCTTTCATTAACCCTGCACAGGACACAGAACACATGTCTTTTGCCACCCTAGGCTCCAGACTTGCATTTCTAGACAGTTAGAAACAATTGTTTATGTTTAGTCATGGAAAAAAGTCTAGCAATGAGAGTGACTGTCAATTCAGATTATGTTCCAAAAAAGGAAGTACAGAGTCCTCATGATTCTTGGCGGGGATAGAAGAAGAATACAGGACCCCAAAGATGTCCACATTTGAATCCCTAGGATCTGTGAATGTGTTACATTGCAAGTGGCGACTGGGAATTAAATTTATTGATCAGCTGAAAAA
>NW_024431182.1:0-44538 GCF_017639785.1 Mesocricetus auratus
CTTGCCATGCTTGTTTCTTACAGGCTAGCTCTGACTTAAGTATTTACTCCATAATTTTTAATCTAAGTACTTCTCTTACCAGAGAAAAGGGTCTGCACTTCTTACCCCTATGATGACTCCCTGTGTTTCTCCTTCCCAGAGTCCTCCTCAATTCCTAGTCCCACATATCTTCCTTACCTATTGTCCAAGAGTGCTTTATTCAACAACCAATAAGTGACAGATTTACAGAATGGCATCTCCCTTCATATGTTGACACTGATTATCTTAATGAGGCTATGTCAAAAGCCATAGATTTGTCCTGCAGTTATCAATATTTTCCAAGTCAAGTGTAACTAATATCAGAGAAAATATATTCTTTTGATCAACAGTGCAAAGTCTTTTGTTGATGAATATTCTCCTTCTTAAGAAGTAAAACTGTGAATTAAGAGAATTAAAGGACTCACAGATATTGATCAAATGGTGAGCTTCCCATCGTTGCCTACCTCAGCAAAGTTTTATTCCATTTCTCAGACCAGAATGTGGAAAAATGGACGGGTGTTTATCTCTAATGAGACAGATGTCCATCTTCTTCAATCTGATGGCCTCTAAAACTTTGAATACACAATATCAGTATCACCTAGTAAGATTATATTTATTGTAGGATGCCACAGTCCAAATGACAGCTCAATATCCAGTACCACTCTCCATGTCAAGATGTTGCTGTTGCATACTCAGAAATCTGTGAATCAGACTCTTTGACCAGTGTCAATGATTTTAGCTTTGAGACATCTAGACTCTGTTGTCTAAGAATGGTTTTGTCATAAGCTTTTTGTATGTATGGTCTCTGAGTATTCAGGTGATGACATTTGCATTGATTGAGTGTCCCAGTTTATGTAAATGAGAATCATGTACAAACCACAGTCACAATGTCATTCTAGAGAATCAATCTGGGGGTACAATCTCTGGCAATCATTGTCTAAGCTAGTGGGTGGCAACCTTGGCAAGATGTATTAGGAATGTTACCTGGGAGACTTGTAGTAGGAAGGTGAATGGGAAATTTGAAGAACAAAAGTCCCTGTGAATGAATCTACTGTAAAAACTGTCTGTCTTTCTAGTTGAAATACTGTCTTTAAACAGTTTGTGTTATTGATTCACCCAAAACTTTTCTTTGCTTTTCTGGGCAGGACATGAAGTCCGGAACACCTCATTTCACCAGGGCGGGTTATATTTCAAACTCTCTTGAAATTTTAATGAAAGGTCCATATCTATCTCCATGAAGAAAACATAAGTTCAAATGGATCTGACCCTCTTAGAAGAGTTGAGTAGAATACCTCCTGAACATAACACTAATATCACAGTCACTGAAATCGACAATTAATAAAATGGGACCTCCTGCAACAGAGAAGTTTCTATAAAGCAAAGGACACAGTCAATAAGACAAAAAGCAGCCCACAGAATGAGAAAAGTTATTCACGGTCCCCATATCTGACAGACGACTGATTTAAAAAATATACAAAGAACTCAAGAAACTTGTCAACAAAAAACAAATGATTGAATTAGTTCTCTTTTTTAGCTATGTCTTTGTGTGGTTTGCTACCAAGTTGATTGTACACATGTAAAAAGATTTTTGTACAGCACCTTCACTGTGTATGTCATAGAACAATTTGAAGAGTATTGGTATTTATAATTCTTTGAATTTCTGATAGAATTCTGCACTAATTCGAGGTGGTCCTGGGATCTTTTTTGCACTGTGGAACTTTGTTGATTGTTTCTGTTTCGTTTTGGATTGTAAGTATATGTAAATTGTTTATCTGTTCTTGATTTAATTTTGGTATGTGATAACTATCCAGAAAATTGTTCGTTTCCTTTAAAGTTTTCCAATTTTGTGGGGTACAGAATTTCAAAGTATGACCTGACTGTCACTAGATTGCCTCAGCCTGTTTGTCATCTTTCCCCTTTGATTTCTGATTTTTCAATTTGCATAATCTTTCTCTAGCTTTTGGGTTGAAATGATAAAGAATATCTATCCTGTTAATTTTCTTGAAGAACCACTCTAATTGTCATTGATTATGGGTACTGTTTATTTTTTCAATTTTAATGTTCTCAACATCCCATTTGATTACTTTTGTTCATGGATGATTTTGTTTCTCTTTTTCCTAGACATTTCAGGTATGCTGCTATGTCACTAGTTTGGGAGTTCTCTGTGCTATTTACATAGGCAATTAGTGCTATGTGCTTTCTTCTTAGCACTGTTTTCAAAGAACACAATTAGTTTGGGGATGTTGTGCATTCATTTTCAATGAATTATAGGAACTCTCAAGTTATTTATTTCTTCCTTCAACCATGAGGTAATGCAACTGAGAATTGTATAACTTCCATCAGTTTGATGGCTGTCTGTGAATTATGTTGCTTTTTTTATGAGACAGGGTTTCTCTGTATTATTTTTGAGGCTGTCGGTCCAGCCCAGCCTCGAACTCACAGAGATCTGCCTGCCTCTGCCTCCTGAGTGCTGGGATTAAAGGCGTGCGCCACCACCGCCTGGCTTGAAATTATGTTGCTTTTTAGATCTAACTCTTAACCATCATGGTCTGATAACATATAGGGATTATTCCATTTTTTTGTATGTGATAAGGTTTGTTTCATTGGCAGGAATGTGGTTAAAGACAAGGATCCATTTCATGTTTCTCTGTTTTGATGGAATGTTCTAAAGATATTGGATAAATACAATTGAGGCATAACTTCTCATAGCTCATTTATTTCACTGCTGAGTTTCTGTCTGGTAGTCCTCTCCAGTGGTGAGAGTGAAATGTGGAAGTTTTCCATTATATTAGTGTGTGGTGTTTTAGGTGTGATTTAAATTTTAGTAATATCTCTTTTACAAATGCTAGTGCCTTTGTGATGGAGTATAAGTGTTCACAAGTCAGATTTCATCTTCATAGTATTTTCTTCTGATGCATATGAAATGATTTTATTCATCTATTTTGTTTATTTTGAAGTCTAAATTTCATAGATGCTATGATATCTACACCAACTCGATTCTTATAAATATATTATTGGAAATTTGTCCCAAACTTTTACTCTGCAATATTGACTCTCTTTGAAATTGAACTGTGTCTCTTGTATTCAGAAGAAGACTGGATTCTTCTTCATATCATTCTGTTAGTCTGTGATTTTTCTCAAGGTGAATGTCTGATAATGTATGTGCCATAATGTATGTAGGAAACACCAGGAGGTTTATCACTTCACAATGATTTAAAAGAAACATTAATTTTGACTTTGGGAGAAAAGTTTTCCAAAGAGAATAGCAACATACATCAATGAGCATCAACATTATTTAAAATTTTTATTAAATAAGAACACAACAATGTACTTCCCATATGTGTTTACAAACCCAATACATGTTTTTGAGTACATGCATGGATTTTTCAAAATTAATTTTGATACATAAATTAATATATATAATATATATATATAATTTCAATTCAATATAGTAGGAGAACTGTAGCTTGGATTGCATTTTTGGGATATGATATGGTTAGTGATGTAACAAGAGCCTGTGTCACACCTCACAGTGAACATATGTTAAGCAGAGACTTTCATGCTGAGATGGAATGTTAATTGCAACCTGTGAAATAGGAAGTGTTTCATATATCCAGGACTCAATGAATTTGCCCCTTCACAAATTTATATTCTGATATAACTGAGCAATTTTTAATTTTGTGGCATTTCATAACTACTTGCTAAAATTCCCCAGGAGTACTTTCAATTGAAAAAAACATTCCATCCATAATTTTTATAATCGAGAGAAATATAAGAACTACAGAATCTGCCATATATGTAAGTGACAATTTGTATCCTGGAATATCATAGTGATACTTTCATTTACACGTGTGCTAGACTTCAGCCATAGTAACTATGAGGGAGGGAAAAATAAATGTAGTTACAATTCGTTATATCACTATGTATTTTGATACTTTAACAGAGGATGTACAGTGAAGTAGTGGGTTTGGTTGGTTAAGCATGTGGAGATGTATTAGATTATGACATATAGATGAAACCATGTGCTCAAAATCCTAATCAAGTTCTCTCTTCCATTATCATAGACACAAGAAGTATAGACCAGGTGAAATGCAACATAGTTTTTGAGTATTTTAACATGTGTCAATTTTCAGCCTTAATTGTTAGCATACATTGGAGGTGTGTCTTCCAAGCAGACCATGGGCAAAGAATTGGACTTTGGTCAAGAAGTAGGACTGTCACCCATTGTAAGAATATGTAATTTCACACTTTATATTCTCTGAATATGCTTTTCACAGACTGATGTTGATTGAATTCCTCTTCCACAAAAAGCAAAAATCTTGACTAATAACTTTAAGGTGTCAATGTTATCCAGCAATGGCTTAATTTTCCATTTTACATGGATTCAGCAATGCTTTAATGAATTTATTAGAATATAAAGAAGTTGATGTTTAATGTGAGTTACTCTAACTTGGCAGCTGCCCAATATACTGTATCTGAATTTATTTCAGACTTTGGGTCCTGAGGGTCAGTACAACCTGGGAAATTTCAATGCATTGAGAATCAGGTTTTTCCAGAATTCCTGAACGTAGCTGAGATTCTGCATTACTCTCCATGACAGGGACTTTATATTTCATAATGAAAGGCCTTGTGCACTGCCTCTTCACACTGTCATTGGTATTCTACCTGAGACCACCATTCTGCTGATCCCCTAAGAATTTACTTCCCTTTGTATCTTTCTGTCTCTCGCTCTCTCTTTCACATGTTCTGTGAGCATTGTTATGGGAATCATTTTCACTAGAGGAAAGTTTGAGTGATTTGTCAAAGACATTCCTTTATACACTTTTAAACCAATATGATTCCAATTGTTCAATATTTGAGACCGATTTATGGCCAAAATTTCCTAAAACACAGGGAATTCTGTGGTAGTCAGGAAAGTGAGATATTTTTCAGCACATATCTGACTTGTGTGACACTATGTAAAAGCAGCTTGTCTTTTTTTGATTAAATGTCGTGCTGAATTAAAATTGTCTTATTCATATACACATTACTTTCTTGGTTTGCTTGTCAGGCTTGAATTGAGTCGAGTTTTCATCTTCTAGGATAAGGTGGGTCTTCTGTCTTTGTAGTTTATGGTGACGTAAAATCTATGGAATACAGTGACCAGAGTAATCTCTGGAGGTATGGAAATCTTTGGAATTATTCACCAAGAAGAAACAGAAAGCAAAGTCTCTCTTGGTGGTCAGAATTGGTAGGAAGGAACAATTATGTTATTCCAGGAGTCTATATATGCTTATTATGTCAGGGAGGAACTAGATATTTCCAATGACACAGAGCCCCATAGAGTGTCCAGGGTGTTTCTGGCCTGTTTATTGTATCCATTCCCTATTCCCTATGGTCTCAAGGGTTCCTAGATAATCTAGGTGCAACACAGTAATTGGGAGCACACTGTTCTTTAGATAGTATAATTTTTGTAGATTATTATGTGATTATGCAATTTCTGTCTTGCTTGGCTGACAGCAAATTCTCCAATTCAGGCATGATTTTTCATTGAAGTATTAGAAAGTTTTATCATTATGATGACCATAACAAAAGCTAAAAATTCTGCATATTTTTGGATGAGTCTCAATGAGGCCCAATTATAAAGAAAGAAATAAAGAAACTTGGGAATTCTGAGTCTGGTAGAAAAAAATATTCCAAAATTATACAATATTCATAGAATATTTATTTTTCCCTATTCTCATATGCTTTCTTTAACACTTACTCTCTCTTGCATGTATTTTCTTCTTATCTGTTTGTAAAACCAACCATATTCTTTTCATGGTACATCCCTTGATATTTTTTGGTTTTTCAATGCATGATTTCTCTGTATTGTTTTGGAGGCTGTCCTGGAACTCGCTCTGTAGACTAGACTGGCCACGAACTCACATAAATCTGCCTGCCTCTGCCTCCCTCAGAAATTCCTACTGGTGTGGGACATGACAATTGGTCATCCGTTGCATTTTCAATCAATAATTTTCATGTAAAATCAAATATATATTATCTATAAGACATAATACATATTTATAAATATTATATTTACATTAGGTTATGCAGCAACTAGTAAGTCATGAATACTACATACTTCATGTATCCCTCCAAGCTTTCACCTTCTTTGCTTCTTCTTGCATTCCTCCCTGAGCCCTTCCCACTTCCCATCATTCATCTTCAACTCGTTTCTCCTACTGATTTTAGGTATAATTTTATTTTGTGTCAAATGGCTTTCTTTCTTCTTTTCTTTGTTTATTTTTTCTTCAAGCATTCCTTTCTACCATTTCTCTTATTTTTCTGTGGTTTCATTTTTTCTTGCTTCTTTCTTTCCTTCAGTTCACTATTTTCATTGTACCTTCATTGTTAACTGTCCTCATTTAATCAAAGTACACATTGACATCACGGACCAGATAAATGCTACATTTTCTTTTATAATACAAGTTGTTGGAAACAATGTAACATAGCCTGTGTAATAGGCATTTTGTATAGCTAGAAAACTGTATGACATCATTTGGGAGAAATCTGTGTCTTTCCTAAGTGGGAAAGTGAGCAGGAATGACAACCTCCATGAGGGTATATAATACTGTCCCTTGTCTGAGAAATTGGAAGTGTTTAATTTGACAAAGTTTCATTTCCTTTGAGGTTTAACAAGAAGAATTGTTGCATTTCACTCAATCTTGATAAAGATCCTCAGTACTGTCAGGATCATGGCTGAGAAAGCATTCAAGTCACTGGATTCCAAATTCAGGGTTAGAATCAGAAAAAAATATTCCAGCACATAAAAATGATAGCAAACCAATATTCCTTGAGAACACACAGTGTAATCACAAGTAAAATAATCAATTGGATAATATTAGTCTGCCTTAAGAAATCGCATATACTCAGGACTCTATTCGGGGAACAACTCCTGCATTCTGCCTTCCTTAGACACTCCTGGGGCTACTCCAAGCATATAGTGGACTGGACCCTCCCCAGCAGGACCGCCCACCCAGACTCTGGCCACATGTCACTTTTGCCACCAATATACCCTCCATCTTCTGTAATACATTTTAGTTTTGGCTACCATACTCCCTCTTTTTGAATACAAGAACAGCAGGGGAGTTCTGAATATCCAATGTGCAGACACTGAAATCTTTGCCAAACTTTTCATCTGGGAGGCTAGAAGAGAATGAGATACCCCACCTGCACTCACTCAAAGAAGGAATGGGATGATGACAGTATAAGAACACACTCAACAAGAGAAAAACCAATATGACACCACCAGAATCTAGGGTCTCCACACCAGCAAGAACTGAAAAGCGCAGTACAGATGAGGCAGAAGAGAAGGACCTTAAAAACAACTTTATGAAGACATTAGAAACACTAAAATATGAAAAGAGAAAATTCCTCAAAGGAATAGAAAAAAAAACAAACAAAAATACAGGAAATGTAGCGAAAGATGAACCAAAAAATTGAAGAAATAAGAAAAATCCCTTAAAGAATAAAAAACCTAACCAAGTGAAGGAAAAAATTGAAACAGTTCAAGGCTGGAAAGCTGAAATAGAAAAAATAAAGAAAACATCATATGAGGGGTGCCGGAAATAGAAAATCTGAGAAAATGACAGGAAATAAAGATATACATATAACCAATAGAATACAATAGAGAGCACCTCAGGTGTTGAAGATTCACTAGAGGAAATATACAGAATATTATCTATCTCTAAGTACTCAACAATCTCTTATGGCATCATAGTGATGGTTACCCTTGCACGTGTGGTTTACTGCATCAATAGTTAGTAGCTGTGTGACAGAGAAATAAAATTAATTACAACTCCCACATTGTTGTCCTTGCTATAAAGTTAATTGGTATATATAATAGGCTTTGTAAGTGAGTAGAGTTTGTTTAGATTTTGAATATGTAATACACTGCAATATCAGAACATTTCACAAGCAAACCCAGCAGTATTTTCCCCGCTGATATCCATGGCTGAATAAGCGAGGGATGCTAAGACATAGTGTTTCCTTTGGAGGTTTTTCGTTCTTTGCATAAATTTCTAGAACACCATTAAAAGGGACATATTTTTAAGTGATTCCCAAAATGAGGCAATACGCAATTCCATGACCAATGGTCTTATAGCTGGCACTGTATTCCATGTCATGGGTACCTAATCTTACTGAATAGAGCCTGTGGACAAGGTTTTACAACATTTTTTGAGTGGAGATTCACTTCACTGAAAATTAAAACTCTGAACAAAGAAATGGAAGGACTTAGAGTTATCCAGAAAAGTATGAATTTCCCATTGTATGTCCTTCTGCCACGCTTCTGTAAATATTACCACTCAGATGGAAAGGTATCCTGGCTAGGAAAACCAAAAAGTCACACCTCATGACAAGAGTCTAACAGATTCATTGGGATGCCTTAAAACAGGAAAATTGTTTCTCTTAGATGACCATACATGATTTTATAGGAGTTTATACAGATTTTATAGGAGAGATGGTGTGGCTTTTCAGAGCATAGTTCTCTAGGGTGAGTGTTTGTAGGGTTTTAAGTCTACAGTTTGGACTTGAAACTTCATAGATCAGAGGCTGTCATGTGCCTAGGTGGTACCTTTTAGAACAGTTGGAGATGGTATAGATGGAACTTGGCAGCTGAAGTGACTAGGGGATTAGCCTGACCTCATGTGACTTACTCGTTTGAATCCATTTCTTAGACTATAAAGAGACTGAAGTCCAAGCTGTTTTACTCTAAAGAGGAAGCTACCCGAACTCACTCTAACTGCTGTACACTTAAAGTAAATTATGTTCTAGCTATTCTGGCATATGTACGTGGACCTGAATGCTTACCCAAATATATTCCACTGTAAAAAAATTTCTGAGATTATAATATGACTGAATTTCTTTTTGCCTTGCCATCTACAAATATCTCCTTTTATATATCTTTGTTCTCTTCACCCTATTATAAATTTTCCTGTCTGAAAGCATAAAGCATACACATAGGTATAGGATCTAAAAAGAGGTTTAAATCTGGAGAATACATGTTCTGATATGTACATGGGAAATACCAGGAAGCTACCAAACTATAAAATAATGTAAAGGAAACTCTGGGATGCAGAATGTGGGAAGTAATTTTCCCAAATTCAGAAAAAAGTTTTTGCTTAATAAAATCATTTGTGTTTGTATGAAAGAATGAACAAATAAAAATTATAACGTTATGGGAACCCCACCATGTACATTTCTTTAATAGATTTTCTAGCCCTTTTGACTCAGTAATGCTTGATACATACACATGTATACACACATACATTCATACATATGTATATACATACATACATGCATATATACATACATACACATTCATAAAATACACGTATAAATACACAAGATTTTCATGGATGCATACATGTATACATAACCTTGAGGTAACAAGTTCTACCTTATAAAGTATTTGTCCTGATTTAATTTTCTTCTAATTTCCACACTTTTTTATTTGAGCACTCCTAATCACTTTTCACTCTTATTATTTGATCATATGTATGTATTGAATTTCTAATTTTATTTTCTTTTTTCTCTTTCTTCTTTGCTGTTTTTCTGTTGTTCATAGTTCAATTCCTCCTTAATTTCATTCGTTTTCATTTTAATTGCTGTCCATTCATATAACTAAAGACTGACATCATGGTCCAAAAATTGTTTATTAATACTAGGAATGGGAATGGACGCCTGTAGCAACTAAGGATCCTGATGTGGGGTCAAGGGCATATAGAAAGAATAATCAGTCAATCTCTCTTGTGCCCTTGTCCTGAGCCAGGGCCCCTAACCATCTCCTATGCATTATAGCATAACCATTCTGAGCTAAATCCATCTCTGTAACATATAACAACAAAAACTTAAAACACTGAGATATAGATATTAGAGTTTAAGCTTCAATCTGAAGATCAGTGAAGAAAAATGGCCAAGCCAAGCTCTCTCCACCTCTGTCACACTTAGTAATAAAAATAAAAGATGGAGAGACAGATATTGGAATCCAAGCTTCAAACTGAAGAGCAGAGAAACAAAACAGCCAAGCCAGTAGATCTTACCTCTATTTAAATGAAACTGCAATCAAGTCTCCAGGAATTCTCAGAGGAAAAATGCTCTCAAATTCATTTTCTCCTCCCTTTTCTTCCTTCCTGTGCCCACCATATCACTCCTATCTCCACTTCCCTATTTATTGGATGATACACATGTGATCCCAGGTGGTGAGGTCACCTTTGTGACAACTGTTTATTTAAGAATGGATTATTATCATGTAGTCAGTGCGGCCTTGAACTAGCAGAACTCTCTACCTCTTAATCCTGAGTACTGGGACTAAAGTTGTGTCCACTGCCACCTAGCTTCTATAGATATGCAGTATACCTGCTTCACTATTTTGATCTCTAGTGGCTTTCAAAAATCATAAGAAATTTATCACCACAGTCACACTATATCTTCTTTCCACATTCTGACATCCCCCACCAAATAACAAGCCCCATTCAGGAAACTCCTGATTTTCCAGAGTCCCCAAGTTACCCTCAGATGTGGAACTTTCCACATCCTCTATGAACATGCTCCTATATATGTTCAGACCTAGAAAGATCTCTGAAAAGATTCAAGTGGAGAGAGGACAGGCAGCCTATGTACCTAGGGGAAATCAGAAATTCTTGATTGGCACACCAGAGTGACTACCGCACATACCCAGCCAGCCCCATCCTCCTTGGTGACATCCCACCAAATTCCAGGTGTCCTCACAAGATACCATCAATGTGCCTTTATGCTTTCCATCCAGGGGCCCAGAACCATGGAACAGAAACAAGTGTCCATAGACAGAAAGGTGTGGCCCAAAATCCTGAATGCAAAAACTTCATCCCACAAAAAAACACTTAAAACCTCATACACAGGTTTTCAACCCCTGTCTCCCCATCTCATTTGCTCCAACCATGTATTTGTCTGTCCAACTCCACATATATCACTTTCTCTGTCTGTGATTCCTACTATCCCTGGCTCTTATATACAATCCAAAGCTTGGCATCCAGTGCAGCTACACCTCTCTGGATCCAGATGATATACCATATTCCGTTGGGAACTGCTTTTCTATACCCAACAATAAGCCGATCTGTTATGAGCACTGAGAGACTACAGAGGCCCACTTCCATACTGATGAGAACCTCCAATATGGAACCCAGAAGAAGACCACTTCTCCTGACTTCTGGGTACAACCTTTTATAATTTATTCCAATTCTCATTCTCGACAAAGCCTCCTGGAGGTATATTTATTGAGCTTACAATGGGAGCACTCTGAGGATATTGGGTAGAGATATGTGGAAAGCACTGAGTATGAAGACATGCCAAGGATGCGACAGACACAGACACAGAGAGACAAACAGACAGACAGGATCCCCTGATAGTTTCAGGAAATTCTGTCTGTATTCTTGCAGGTTAGATTCCTAGGGCAGTACAGAGTCTGAGAACTGCTTAGAGAGACTGTGCCATATGTGCCATTTCTGGAAGTGAATTCTGGTGGATGCTGGGAGCCCCAAACAAAATTTTGAGGACCTTGTATTGATTTATACATGAGGTTAAAATGAATAAATACACCATATCAACCATGATACACCCTAGAGTTAAACAATGCTTGTGTGTGAATGGGGTAGTTTACATTCATGTGATATTCTGAAAGGATGCAGGTATATATGTATATATTCCATAACTGTATTAGTTTTTCCTGTCCCAAATCATACCAAGGATCTTTTAGAATTTGAAACCCATAAATTACTCTTTCATTGTTCTCAAGTGATAAAGTGATATAAATTAGGGGGGATATCCATGATATTAGAAAATATTGAAAAGTTTTATATATATATATGTATATATATACATACATACATACAGATATGTGTGTGTGTGCGTGCATGGGTGTGTTTGTAATGCAAAGGCATTGGAAAAGCTATTTAGAATGAGATATGTGTCTCTGTCCAAAGCACTTCCTTCTGTGAGCCTAGGCATCTGAGTTCAAATCCCATTTAAACCATACAAATAGTCAGTTACAGTAGCACAAATATGTTATTTCTAACTTTGTTTAGGCAGATAGGGATCAAAGACGTAATTAGAATAGTCAAAAAATTTAGGCTCAGTTTTTGTAGTGTGCATTGCAAAGAAAGAACTAACAGAGACCCTGTCTCAGACAAAGTTGAAAATGAGAACTAATTCCCAAATTGTCTTCTGACCACCATGTGTGCTCATGCTCTACAGTCACACAGAGTTTGAAGACACACACACACTCACCATCATACACATACACACAAGTTCAAAAAGTAAATTAATGTTAAAAATTTTCCTGCAATGCTGAATGTGCTAGAAGAGGACTGTAATTGCAGTATTTGGGCAATGAAAGCAGGAGCATGTGGGGAAAGAGGAAATCAGTTTGAAAAACAGTAGAGGAAGAGAACCTGAACATACAGAGGTATCAAATCAGGTGGGAGTACACACAAACTTGAGAAAGTGAGATGGCAATGTGTGGAACTGTCTAATTACATGCCTGGTTCACTTACTGAACCATGATAAAATTTTTTGGGATACAAATCTAAATGGAGAGTTAATTTGTTTTTTATTGTATTTTGTATTGGATTTTTTTCCTTTATCATTCCAGGTTACAGGGGAAATTTTATTATTCCTACATTTGAGTAATAACACAGTAAAAAATGGCCATATGAGAACACAAAATTAGTAATGGTAAATAAAGTAGGAGGTGTATATATATATATATCTATTCAGAAATTTAAATTTAAATACTGCTACTGTGGAGCATTATGCTCCTGTATGATTATCGAGAAATATAAGAATACATAGGAACAGCCACAAGTTCACACAACACTGTCATTTCTAAATAATTAGAATTTTAACCTATTTTTCAATAGAAGTGGTTTGACTTATAATTATGTATTATTGTAAACACTGGCATATGAAATTATTTCTCCTTTAAATTTTTTTATATAAGTTTCACTATTACATTACAATTCAAGGGAATATGTGATTCTATGTCAGAGTGGTTTAACTTGCAAGAGTCACGCCCTGGTATTCACAATCAGTACTGTTAATTATTCATAATTTCATATCTTCTCAAGTTCAACTCTAGAGTCTAGACCAGATAAAATGTAACTGACCAAGCTTACATGCCTTTATTCCCAGAACATGGAACACATAGGCAGGTGGATGTCTCAGTTTACAAGGCAAGCTCATCTACAGAGTGAGATCCAGGAGACCCAGGGCTACACAGAGAAAACCAGTCTCTAAAATAAAATAAACAAAAAGAGAATGGCATTGAGGTACTAGGCGAATTTGTCAATGCATATAGCAGAAAACCCCCCCATGAAATATCCATGAAAGCAGAATTTGTTACCAGTAAGTTTGGGGGAAACCCGCACATCCATATACACTGCGACCATACATGAGCAATTACTTATCTCCAAAGACCACAGCACAACATGGCAGGTGGGGATAATGCAAGAATATCACCTGATTGAACTGCCCTGTGATTAAATCTCAGACCTTAAGAGGGCTGCATCTGCCAGCAGCCTACACTCTGTGCCTTCTCCCACCTCTCCCAGATCTTATTAGGAAGGGAAGGAGAAGGGAAATCCTGTCCTTCTGAGGGCTGGACCTGCTATGTGGACAGCAGAGCTTTCCTAGATCAGAACCCGAGTCTCAAAGGGGAGGAAGATATGGGCCTGGTGTATGGGAATGACACCTGGGTTTCTTTGCTGGTTACTGAGAAAATATTTGGCTTTCTTAAATTAGACAAACAGAGACCACAGGAACCATATAATAGGAAACCTCTTAGAGGCAATATTAACGTAAATACATTTTATAAGCATTGAAGTTGTGTGTCACCACATCCCATGGGTGCTTTGCCTGCATGTGTGCCTGTGTACCAGATGCAGTACTGGAGCCCACAGAGGACAGAAGATTGGCAGAAAGGGCACTAGTGGAGCCCATAGAACTGGAGTTGTAGATACAGATGGATGTGAGCTGCAGGATAGGTGATGGGAATTTTTCCTAGGTCCTCTGAAATAGCAGTGGTTTCTCTTACCTGCCGAGTCATTTCTCCAGTCTAGCAATAGGGACAGGAACTCAAGTTCTGGCAGGCAACCAGAGCAAAAGCAAAACATTTTATTACTCGGTGGAATCTCTTGGACAACAAAACCACACACACACAAAAAGGTTTCACACACCTGCCACCAGATTTGATTAAATCCTTATCTATTCCAAGAAGAGTCCAGTCTGCCTCCAATATGTGTGAGTTCAGTATGCAGCAACATCTCATCATTTAATTATTTACTTTAATAATTTAAATAGATGATGATGTCCTCCTTCATGACTGGAGTCTGGCCAATCCTCCCTGGGAATTAACAATATGACATCACCTAATTAATTATTTATTTAAATGATCGTTACCTCATCAATGATCACCAGAGCTTCGAGCCACCATGTGGGAGTTAAGGAAACAGGACCATCAAATTATTGAATTATAGAATTCAATAATTGGTTAGGGGTGGGGCGGCCAGGTCAGGGGTTTGGCGATGGCGCCCTTGGCAGATGCAGCTGTGTGGAGTGTGAGGGACAATGGGAGATGTAGTCCAGCAGACTCCATGATGCCCAACGAGAGAAAGCATAAAGACTCGACCCAGCCGAGCATCGCGGGCGCGGTTGGTGCCTCACTGCTCCTCCTCATCAACATCCTTGCCTTGGCTGCACTCCACCATGATGAGCCCAAGCGGCAGCGGCACGAGGGGTACCAGTGCCATCACTGCTGTGGCCATTGGGGGATGGGGCGTCGCCAGGGATGACATAACAGCACACTATGGGCAGCTCTGCAGGAGAAGCCACTGCGCGGTCCCATCCTGCAGAGCTGCTGCAACATCAGGACTGTGGGGACCTGGTCGCCCATGAAGATGACATCAGCCCGACATGGCTTATCAGGCAAGGTCGTCGGATCCTATGACTATTAAATTATTGGATTTCTAAATCTGTGATGATGACAAAGTCCTTTGTGAGCCAGGTTTTGCCTGTCCTCCTGGGAACTGATGTGAGAAAAACCATCCAACTCTTTAACAATTTAATTATCTAAAGCCATCATGATGTAATCTGTGATCAGTGATGTCTGGAGCCACCTTGTGGGAGTCAAGGTGGCAGAACTTCTCCTCATCTGATTTTCTAATTATTCAGATCTGTCATTATCTATCTGGGGATGAGCAGAGTCTGCCTCGAACTTCTTGGAGTTACTTGCACGACATTGTCTCATTATTTAGTTACTACAAACAACCATGTTTTTCTGTGAAGAGTCTGCTAAAGTAGGGTTTTTTCTCTACCTTGCCATTATGACGGGTGTTATCTTTCAAGGAAAATGAAAACAATATACATGGATTTCCTTATTTCTTTATACTCCCATAATGAAGGTTATCATTTCCTTAGATGCGTTAGAAAACCCAGGTATTTTTCTCAGGAATAATATCGTCATGTATGTGTATGTAGACTCCATTTTTTTAGTACAAGCATGTGATGTCAGGTGTGGAACATGAATCTTTTTGTGTTATGTAGTAAGTATCCATGACATCCACACCAAAGACACCAACCCCCTTCATCATTCTGTTTTGGAAATTTTAGTGTAGTCAAAGTCACCTGGAAGTTTTAGATGTCCAACACTGTCTGTTGAATTTTACAGTTACAGGAATTTGACAGCACACATGATTAAATGCCTAATTTAAGAATGAAGAGTTTCAATTTTGTATTTATGAAAATATAGTCAATTTACTCAATAGGGGTTTAAACAGGACATTTGATACATAAATTTTATAGCCTTAGCAAAATATCAGATATAAAACAAGAACAAATGTAGGACCAAAAATTAACAAAACTTCCAAACAAAACAAAGAAATCCAAAATCTCAAAGTGAACAACCTTCAAGCCAATTAGCTATATAAGATAAGCATTAATTACAACAGTCAGATTTGCTTGCACTGTCTACACCCTTTGGCCAGCTTTGGACACATAAAAGGAAGGCAGCCACTGATTCTATTAACCTTTTCATGACGTGTATAGCCAGACCACTCTGGGGCAATTGAGGTCTAGCAATCATCAAGGATGGATGTGTTGATGCTATAGTGCAGAATGTTACTGGTTCTGGTTGTCTGTGGTTTCTTTCAGCAGCCTCATTTCCCTGAAAGTGTGGTGTGATTGAAAGAAAGGCAATCAAATCGAAAAGCAGCATTCTGTCTATACCTAGAAAACATCGCTCCCATTCACTGATAGGAAACCAAAGACAAAAAAAAATCTACCCTCAAATGTCATGGATTCTGCAAAAGTGACACAATGGAGGAACATTCGCCTGTGAAAATTAATACCCCTGTTGTAGCATGTGGGCCTGCACAAACCTCTCATCATGCCCTGAACCTTGCTCCAGCTCACGTTGCAGATTTTCTGACCTGGAGGATGAACAATGGAATTTAGAACATAGCCCTAGTCGTGTCCTGCTATGTCAGCTCTCACGCTCTGACCTCACACATAACACAAGTGTGCTTTGCTCAACATTGATCTTTTGACAGAAGTAAGTTTTTGTATCCCTAAGAAACAAAGCTTACAGAGTAGCTTGTCCTTGAATATTTTCAGGTGTTACATATTGACCTGACTACTGTACGTTTATGCTGTATGAGAAAGAACAGAACATTCTCCAACAGTCTGGTGATGAAATGAATACCATATTAAAACAATTGATTATAGCATAGGTGTGAAACACAGAATGTTCATGGTAATTTACACATGGATTATCTCTTTGCGTAGGTAGATATAATATATCATAGCAGGTTGGACAACTGGACAAGATCATGGGGCATCCTAATGCTTCATGCTGGGAAGTAACTATACATCCAGGCAATATTCAAGGTGGATACTATTGTGGTAGAGCAACATTTCCTCAGATGTGTGCCTGAGAACATAGTCTCTTCTGGAAGATTCTCATTAAGTAAAGAAAGCCAATCTTGATTTCTTTTGGATGAAAGCTGGGAATCTACAAAGTAGGTCTATACCAGAATCTGATACACAACACCCTGTGAAAGTTCTGAAAGATACTGTGGCAGAAATATATCAGGGGATCCTTCTGTGATGGAGATGAGGAATCTCACAACAGTTTTGTTTCTCTGGTCATCTGCTCTAGCTGAACATTCACACTGTCCATCTACTGTTTCATCTCCTTAGAAAAGATTTCCATTGCCAATTTTGGCAATTTTTTTCTTGGAATCCTTGAATTTCTGGGGCCACTTCAGGAAGTGAAGTCAAAATTCTTCCCAGAAACCCTAGTTCCTGTGCCCCATTACCCACAACACAAGTGACACCACAGGATTCCATACTTTCCAGGATACAATGGAATGTTCTGGGAAAAGCTGCTGACCCCTAAAGCCTCTGTTCAAAGGAAATCCAGGACTCTTCTCAATGCTTGACTGTGAATCTCTGCATGTGCTTCAAAAAGTTTCTGGATGAAAGTGCTCTGATGACAATGAGGTTAGTCAGTCATCTTATTAACAAAGATGAGTGGCTCAAACACCCACTCCACCTTTGGTATGAGTCTTAGGTAATGACTTCCTGTGAGGTCTTGGGAGTTTCCTTCACACCAGTTTTCTCCATAACAATGAAATGCCCCCATCAAGATATTTCTTTGGTTACTCTCCCCCTCATTCTGGTGTACAAGACTTCCAAAACAAGTCCTCCATGCCTGGAGATCTCTTAAATTCCTCTTTCTAGAGAAATCTACACATCCCCTTTTCAGTGCTCCATGTTACATAGCCTATCTGGGGCTGTGTGTTGAGGCCTAGTTATCCTTATTTTACACCTATTATCCAATGATTAGAATATACCATATTTGTTTATCTGAGACTGGGCTACCTCACTCAGGATGACTTTTTCTATTTGTATACATTTGCCTGTAAATTTCATGAATCACCACATTTTCTTTATTAATTATTCAGTTTTAGGACATCTAGGTGATTTTCCGTGTCTGTAAACTTTGCTGAGCAAGTGTTCTTATTAGATGACTGAACATCCTTTGGGTATATGATCAAGATTGGTATAGTTGAATTTGAGGCTGATTGATCCCCAGTTTTCAGAAAAACAGTCAAATTTATTTCTAAAGCAGTTGTTCAAGTTTGCACTACAGTTGAAGTTAAAAGTGTCCTCCTTGCTCCACAGCCCCTCCATTGTAAGCTGATATTAGTGTTATTGGTCTTAGCCACACATCTGATGGGTGTAAGATGCGATCTTGCAGATGTTTTGATTTACATTCACGAAGAATGTATAACAATACTTTAAGTGTATCTGGTTCATTGGTGATTTTTCTGATGAGATATCTATATTTAGATCTGTACTGCATATTTAAATTGACTTTTTTGCTATTTTAGTGTCTAGTTCCTTGGGATATATGTATATATTGGAGCTCAGTCATCTGTCAGATGTTGGGATAGTGAAGAAATTTTCTCATTGTGTAAGCTACCTTTGGATCTTGTTGACAGCATCCTTTGCTTATGGAAGCTTGCCAATATATTAGTTGTTGTTTTTGCTGTCTGTGTTCCTAGTGTTCTACTTAGTATTTTGTTTGCTGTGCACAGCCATTAAAGGCTACATCTCATCTTCTCTTCTATTGGGTTCAAAGTAACTGGATTTATTTTGAGGTCTTGCATCCACTTGGACTTGAAGTTTGTCCAGCAGGTAGATATTGTCCTGTTATCCAGGATATACAGCACCATATGGTGCAGATTCCTTTTTTTCCATTGTGGAAATTTTTTATTTCTTTGTCAAATTTATGCTGTTCATAGGAGTTTGGAATTGTATCAATGCCCTTGCTTTGAGTTCACTGATATACTTGTCTGTTTTTGTGTCAATACCAAGTTGTTTTTGTTACTAAAGCTCTATAGTAGAGCTTGAAGTTAGAGATCGTGATATCTCTGCATATTCTATTTCTGTACACAACTGTTTTTACTATCCTGGGTGTTTTCTTTGCTTTTTACATATGAAATTGAGAATATTTATTTTGATGTTTGTGAAATTTTTGTTGGAATTTTTATGAGAATTGCTTTGTATCTGTATATTGATTTCAGAACAAGTACCATATTTACATTTCAACATCTAATGAGATGTTCATGTAATTTTCTATTTTCAGTTTATTTATGTGATGGATTATGTTCACAGATTTTCCTGCATCTCTGGGATGAAGTTTACTAAATTATTTTGGAATTTTTTTTATTTATCCTTGGATTCATTTTGCCAGTGGTTTTTTTTTCGTTTTTAATTTAAGGTAGAAACAAACTTGTTTTACATGTCAATCATAGTTCTCTCTCATTCCACTCTTCCTCTGTGCTCTACCAGTCCCCATCCCAAATCTATGTCTGCTTGCCAGGGAAGGTGTGGCATTCTATGGTGTATCTTCAAAGTCTATCATTATCGATCAAATCAAGGCCTGGGTGTTCCCCCACGTGTCTAGGCTGAGAGAGTACCACTCGATGTTGAGTGTGCTCCCAATCCCTTCATGTATTATGGATAAAAATGATCCATTACCAGAGGACTTAACCAGACCCCTAAACCGACCCCGATGTTCAGGGGGTCTGGAACAGAGTTATCCTGTTGGCTCAGTATCTCTCTGGGGTCCATGAGCTCCCCCTTGTTCAGTTCAGTTGCCTCTGTGGGATTCTTCAGCCTAGTACTGATCCATTTGCTCATCACTCCTCCTTCTCTGCTACTGGATTCCCGAGATCATCTGAGTGTTTAGCTGTGGGAGTGAGCTTCTGCTTCCATCAGGTAGTATATGAAGGCTCTAGGATGGCATACATGGAAGTCATCAATCTCATTATCAGAGAAGGGCATTCAAGATAGCCTCTCGATTCTTGCTTAGATTGTTAGTTTGGGTCAAACTTGTAGATCTGTGGCCATTTCCCTAAGATAGATTTCTCTTTAATTCTATAATGGCTCCCTCTATTATGGTACCTCTTATCTTGCTCTCTTCTGTTCTTCCCCTAACTTAATTTTCCTGCTCTCTCATGTGATTTTGTACCCTCATCTTGTCCCCTTATGTTTCTTCTAATTCTCTCTCCCCTCCCCCCATGCTCCCAATTAGCTCATGAGATCTTTTGTCATTCTCCTTTTCTGTGGTAACATGTTTGTCTCTCTTATGATTCTCCTTGTTTCCAAGCTTCTCTGAAAGTGTGGATTTTATACTGGTAATCCTTTGCTCCCATGGCCAGAGTACTAGAGTTATTGTCTTCATATTCTGCTATCAAAGAATGTACAAAACACTTATCTTGGGAGGGTAAAATATCAAGTGATACAAGGCATTTCAGCTCATGTATGCCTCTTGGGCCCTTGACATTAGTAAAAAGAATTCCATCATTGTTACCAGGCAACAGTTATGATCTCACATTCTGGCACATGCTAGTACATACTTTAACAAACCCGCCCAGTCATGGACTAACATTATGTAATCATTTCTTTTCTCCTAAAATGCAAATCATTTTTCTGCATTATAATTATACTACTTTTCTTGGAAAGTGGAAAACTGTTACTTTTGTGGGTGGAGCTATTTATCTTTATTTTTTATTTATTTATTTATTTATTTTGGTTTTTATGAGACAGGGTTTCTCTGGCCAAGTGCAGTAACAACAGGTATTTTAATCTGAGACAAAACAAGAGGTGATTTTTCCAATTTTGGAATCACCAATTGGTGGTAAGAACATGTAATTATATCATGGCAGGTAATTTAACACTGCAAGATTTTAGAGATTTTGTTACCAATGTGATGGATTATGCGGTAAAAGACAATTATGGTATTTTTCATACATATATGTGTGCCATGCTTGTGATTAGTGTATTAATACATGTAATCACATGGAAGAAACATGAGCTTATGATTTGGGAATTAGATTCAGAAGTTCAGGGAAAAGGTGATTTAGTTACCAAAACAGATAATTTGGAATTTGATCAGAACAATCTTTGAGGCACAGTTAATTCAATGTCTACTGCATTTATGGCTAAAACTGAGTCTAATCAGCTGGAACTTTCCAAATTGGCAGAGTCAATTCAAAAATTAGAGTCAAAAATTCAGGAACAAGTGAATTTGGTTACACTTAATTCAATGTCTACTGCATTTATTGTTAAGACTGAGTCTAATCAGGTGGAACTTTCCAAATTATCAGAGTCAATTCAAAAGTTAGAGTCAAAAATTCAGCAACAAGGCGATATGGTTAAATTTGAATAGGACAACCTTTGAGACACATTCAATTTGAAGTCCACTACATTTATGGCTAAAATGGAATCTAGCCAGGAGAAATTTTCAAAATTAGCAGGGTCAATTCAATCTATGTCTGATAATAATGGCAATCTAGTGGACCGAATGTGTTTTCTGGATGCCTTTGGAGTTTTTATGGAGGATAGTTTGAAAAGCTTGGAATAACGTTTAATTGAACAATCCAAAGATTTAAAACAATCTATAATGCAGAAAATCCAAGACCGTAATAAACAATCCGAGGACTTTGGACAATTTTTAGTGGAGGAAATCCAAGACCTCAATGAACAGTCCAAGGATTTGGAACAATTTTTAATGCAGGCAATCCAAGACATAAAGGAAGACATGGTTGCAAAATTTCAATCTCTTGAAGACACATCCTCTGAAACATCAGATATTGAGTCAACACATGCTAGGCTACCAGGAAATAAATGAAATATGGCTACTAGACATCCTAAGGTGGCCTTTCCAGTAACCATGGTAGAAAGGCCAGCATCACGGAGGAAACAATCTGGTTCCACTACACCTAAATGGGAACCTATTCCCATGAAAGAAATGAAAGCTATAAAGCCGGCGATAATGACTTTTGGGGTCCACGGCCCTTATGTAAAACAGTTACTAAATACATGGGCTAATACCAATAAGATAACTCCCTCAGATTGGAATGATTTAATATCTGCAGTGCTGGACCAGTCTTCCCAAATACAGTGGAAAGCTTTGTGGAGACAGGAAGCCAAGGCCTTTGAACTTCAAGCTTTGAAGGATGGCTTTGAAGCTTCTGAAAGTAAGATTATTGGGGAGAAGCAATTTTCTGACCCACAGGTCCAAGCTAGGTATGATGAGCATACATTTGATTTATGCAAAACAATAGCACTAAATGCTTTGGGTAAGGTTCGTGAACCAGGGGAAAGAGTTGAATCATATTCAAAAGTGATACAGGTTCCGAGAGAAAGATTCTCTGAATTCTTACAAAGATTATCCAGAGCAGTAGATTTACAAATAACTATTCCTAATATTATGCGACTTCTTACAGAATCGTTGGCTTATGAGAATGCAAACCCACATTACAAACAGATACTGTGGCCATTAAATGTAAGATCAGCACCATTGGAGGAATGGATCTTAAATAAAACTAATGTTGAGTATGACAATCCAGAGACAGGAACCTGGAAAGGAGAAGCCATTTCTAAAGGATTTATGAGGAATCAGGATGAAATATGCCCTACCCAAGAGGAGATACCAAATTGGGTTGGGGAAGCAATATTTAGAAGTTTCAAGAGACATCAAAACTTTAGATGTTTTAATTGTGGTAAAATGGGACATCTGAGTAGGAACTGTAGACAACACATTCCTAGGAATAATGCTTCTACCATGAATGCATCAAATAGAAGGCCTCAACCTCCTGGAATCTGCAGGAGGTGTAGAAAGGGTGGCCATTGGACTGACAAATGGTGGTCCACAAGAGATAGACAAGGTAGGTCTTTAAAGCTGGAAAACGGGGATCAGGGGCTCAATCAAGCCTCAAAAAGAAAGATTATCTGGTCATTCCCAGTGACAGTGGAGGACAGCCTCTCCCAGGACAATTAGAATATCCACAGCCCATTGCAAATAATACGGCACTGGATAATACATTAGCTCCAGAGGCTGAATCAATTATATCAGGAGGAGATACAAAACATATATTTTGGAAAACTTTTTTTTAATTTTTTTATTTTATTTTATTTTCCTTTTTAAATTTAGATAAGAAACAAGGTTGCTTCACAAGTCAGTTCCAGGTCCCTCTCCCTTTCCCTCCCCTCCTCCCGTGCCATCCCACCAACCCCACCCCGTTATCCCCTCATTCCCCCAGGGAGGGTGAGAACCTCCATGGGGGTGTCCATAGTCTGTCATTTCATCCAGGGCAGGGCCTAGACCCTTCCCCAAGAGTTCAGGGTGAGAGTGCACCTCACATTGTTCTATGGGAGTCCAAAGTCCGTGTGTATACTTAGGATGGGTACTGATCTGCTGCCCAAGGCTCAATAGATTACCTAGGCCTCCTCACTGACAAAAAACCCAGATTCAGGTGGTCTTGATCAGTCCCATGCTGGATTCCCAGGCTGATGCCTGGGATTCAAGAGTTAACCTTTGTCTGGTCAGCTGTTTCTGGGGGTTAAACCAGCCCAGTCTTAATCCCTTTGATCATCAGTCCTCCCTCTCTGTTACTGGCTTTCTTGAGTTCAGCTCAGTACTTAATCGAGGGAGTCTGCCTCTTCTTCTATCAGCCACTAAATGAAGTTTCTGTTTCCCAGACTCTCTTGCCATAGGATTATAGGCTGACACTCCCCATATGTATGTCTAAAATCCATATATGAGAGAGTACATGCCATGTTTCTCTTTTTGTGACTGGGTTACCTCACTCAGGATGGTTTCTTCTAGTGTCATCCATTTGCCTGCGAATCTCATGATTCCATTATTTTTTCTGCTGAATAGTACTCCATTGTGTAGATGTACCACATTTTCTCTATCCACTCTTCGGGTGAGGGACATCTAGGTTGCTTCCAAGTTCTGGCTATTACAAATAAAGCTGCTATGAACATAGTGGAACAGACATCTTTGTTGTATGAATGGGCATCTTTTGGATATATGCCTAAGAGTGAAGTTGCTGGGTCCTGTGGTAGGTTTATTCCCATTTTTGTGAGGAATCTCCATACTGATTTCCAAAGTAGCCGAAACAGTTGGCACTCCCACCAGCAATGGAGAAGTGTCCCCCTTTCACCACATCCTCTGCAGCATAAATTGTCATTGGTGTTTTTGATTTTAGCCATTCTGACAGGAGTGAGATGGTATCTCAGAGTTGTTTTGATTTGCATTTCCCGGATGGCTAAGGATGTTGAGCACTTTCTCAAGTGCCTCTCAGCCATTTTAGACTCCTCTATTGAAAACTATTTAGTTCTGCAACCTGCTTTTTAATTGAGTCCTTTGGTGTTTTGGAGACTTGCTTCTTGAGTTCTTTGTAAATTTTGGAGATCAACCCTCTGCCACATGTGGGATTAGTGAATATTTTCCCATTCTGTGGGCTGCCTTTTTGGCTTGCTGACTGTGTCCTTTGCCTTACAGAAGCTTCTCAGTTTCAGGAGGTCCCATTTATTAATTGTTGATCTCACTGTCTGTGCTAGTGGTGTTATGTTCAGGAAGCTGTCTCCTGTACCAATTCGTTCAAGGGTGCCACCACTTTCTCTTCTAAGAGGTTCAGTGTGGCTGGATTTATGTTGAGGTCTTTGATCCATTTGGACTTAAGTTTTGTGCATGGCGATAAACATGGATCGATCTGCATTCTTCTACATGCCAGGCTCCAGTTATGCCAGCACCATTTGTTAAAGATGCTTTCTTTATTCCATTGTATATTTTTAGCTTCTTTGTCAAAGATCAGATGTTCGTACGTGTGTGGGTTAATATCCGGGTTTTCAATTCGATTCCCTTGGTCTACCTATCTATTTTTGTGCCAATACCAAGCTGTTTTCAGGACTATAGCTCTATAATAGAACTTGAGGTCAGGGATGATGATGCCTCCGGACGTTGCCTTGTTGAACAGGGTTGTTTTGGCTATCCTGGGTCTTTTGTTTTTCCATACATAATTGATTATTGTTCTTTCAAGGTCTGTGAAGGATTGTGCTGGGATTTTAATGCGGATTGCATTGAATCTGTAGATTGCTTTTGGCAGGATTACTATTTTTACTACATTGATCCTACCTACCCAAGAGCATGGGAGATCTTTCCATTTTCTGAGGGCTTCTTTAATTTCTTTCTTTAAAGATTCAAAGTTCTTACCATACAGTGTCGTACCTGCTGAGTGGCCTGCATCTGAGAATCTAGCGAGGTGGTGGGGATAGATGACACAGAGACCGGTCAGTTGCTTTAAGAAAACTTTATGCTTCCCAAGTCAGCTTAGGAGGAGATTCCAATTCTGCTTAGGAGAGAGAAGACTCAGGAGAAGTCTCCCCAAGAAAAAGGAGCTTCCTTTTTAAGGACTTCTGCCATTCATCTACATACCATTCTTTCCAGCCTTCTCACCCTCCTGGCTGGTGGTTTAATCTCCGGCTCCAGAATAGGGGAGACACCACAGGGGGGGACAGGAAGAGGCATCAAGCCATAGGGGGTGTGAAAGGCATGGTATTTCAGTGAGCAAGCCCTTATCTGAGCCCCATCAAGAGCTTTAGCACTGAATTGTTTTCAGTAAAAATTACACAGCTGCCTGCTCCCAGGCCAAAGGGGAAGCGGATTTCTGCTCAAGGTCTGGTGTCCCCACAATTCACCCATTTTTATTTTAAAATGAGGCACTCCTGTCTTAGGTCAAGTAGGGTCTCCCTCCCTGGCCCGTCTTTGGTGGACCTTGAACCCCTGTCTTAGGTGGGAGTGGGTCTTCCCCACAGGTTGCCCGTCAAAAGAGCACCCCAACCTTAAAATAATTTGTAATAAGGCTTTATGGCTATCGGGATTGCCATGGGCTAAGGCACTTTGAACTCAGCTTGAAGCCAGAATGCCTACTGCAACTGTTACCATTCCTAGGACCCCCACTGACATAGCGCCTCTCTGTCACCTGCCCATCCCCCGATCTGGGCCTTAGCATTCTACCACCAGCCTTTCTTTGCTACAAGGGTGATTTATAGTTACAATTTGACGGTCAAAACAGTGATAAAGTTTACAATCATTTTAAGATCTACTTAGGAAAGCATTAGAGAGTGCACTTGCACAGATACATTAGGTACAATCATTGATGTTACACATGTAGCATTATAAAAAATATGAACAAGAGGCTTGTTGCACTATTTACAGAGTACCAATTTGTTCCTGTGGTGATGTAGTCTGTAGATTTAATGTCAGTAGTATCAGCCGAACATGCAAACCGAGTCAAAGTCTTTTTGTCGCACCAGGACAAACCACATTTCTCCAGAAGAACACACTGGCATAGGTGTGATTCCAGAAACAGGAACTACCAAGTCTGATATTTCAAGTGACCATGTCCTGTTCAAATACTGAAAAGAGGCTTTTGCCACTCATCACAGTCCAACCAATGTCCAAATGTTTTAAATGGGTCTTTTTTCCCCCAAAGGGAAAAGCTGGCAAAATGAATTCTGTTGTTTTAAGGTGTATCAAAGGCTAGCTGCTAATCTTCGAGTTTTGTTGGCTTTGGGATGAAAACTTACGGGTCCAGGAGGTTGATGTAGCAAGCCTGATGAGACACTGGAAATCTCGAACTGACTGTTTTATTTCTTTCTCGGGCTGTAGATTTGATGACATCAAGGGTCAGGAACACCGACTTAGGAGATCTCGAACTGGCTTGAGCAGGCTCCCATGGTCTCAGGTCCAGTTTTCTCTGCTCCATGCATCTCACCAAATGTTGTGACAGCTACTGAAGCTTTTTTCTTTTCCTGTAAGAAAACACAAACATGCCCTCAACCACAAATTAGGGTCTAATCTACTGTCTAGTGTATGGGTGTTTCCATTTGGCCTGAGTAATAGTTGTTTAACTTTCATTATGTCAGAATCTGTCTGAAGCAGATTACTCACTGGCATTTACATTTTAAAAATTTTTAAATGAGGAGTGGATTATTTAATGAATCATGTGGGGACTGGGGACATTACTCCCCTTTTATTTTTAAATTTTGTTTGAACTGTTGAAGTTGGACCATAACAGTAGAAGGATTTGCCTACCCTCCTTAGTCAACTGTCTAGGTGAATTGGGATCACTATTTAAAGTATTAGTAGATGTCCTTTAAAAGGGACATAACCATTAAGTACCTTTGAGAATCATTTAAGGATTGTAAACTATACTACATCCCAAATAGTCCCTTTTTTTAACCTGTAGCTCTCACTAGCTTACAAGGCCTCATTTGCATCTGAACTGACAAAGCCTAATTTGCATCTACACAGACACCTTTGGGGGTGGGGGCCTGCCAAAGCAGCAGGACAGTTCCCTGAAAAAAACTCTCTCTCTCTCTCTCTCTCTCTCTCTCTCTCTCTCTCTCTCTCTCTCTCTCTGACTGGCTCTGAGGGCTTAACTTGAATTTTTTGTTAAAATATTAACCGACTGACTGGATGTTTCTTTTGGCTATATCTAAATCGATTTAGGTAGTTTTAACTGTTTGAAGGGATTTAAGTATCCCTTTAATCATATCCAAGGCAATTAGAACAGTTGCTTTTGTCAACATTCATGCATCTTTGGAGTTTTCCTTCCAAAATTTTCTGTAGGGCTGGGTTAGTGGACACATATTGCTAGAATCTAGTTTTGTCATGGAATATCTTGTTTTCTCCGTCTATAGTGATTGAGAGCTTTGCCAGGTATAGTAGTCTGGGCTGGCATCCATGGTCTCTTAGTGTAGGTAGAATATCTATCCAGGACCTTCTGTCTTTCAGCGTTTCCATGGAGAAATCAGGTGTAATTCTGATAGGTCTGCCTTTATATGTTACTTGACCTTTTTCCTTAGCTGCTCTTAATATTCTTTCTTTATTCTGTATGTTTGGGGTCTTGATTATTATGTGGTGAGGGGATTTTTTTTGTAGTCCACTCTATTTGGTGTTCTGTAGGCTTCTTGTACCTTCATTGGCATGTCTTTCTTAAGGTTGCGAAAGTTTTCTTCTATGATTTTGTTGAATATGCCTTCTGCCCCTTTCAGGTGGATTTCTTCTTCGTCTATACCTATTATTCTTAGGTGTGGTCTTTTCATGGTGTCCCATATTTCCTGGATGTTTTGTGTTAAGGATTAGTTTGATTTAAGGTTTTCTTTGGTTGATAAATCCATTTCTCCTAGTGTTTCTTCAACACTTGATATTCTCACTTCCATCTCATCTATTCTGTTGGTAATGTAAGAGTTTATTTTATTATTTCCTCTTTCTACACTACTGCCTTTTCGGTGTGGCATGAACATGCTCTAGTTATTCCCACTGTTCTTGCAAGGCTGAAACCATGTGCATTCTTTGTTTACTACTTCCCTACTTGTTCTCATTGTTCCAAATATCTAAAAGTTAACCAACTTAGCTCTCTTTCCACTTCTTTGTATAAACCACAATAAATTTTCCATTCACTGATGTTTTCCACAAAGGAATTCCTATGTCCATTTTCCAAATTCATAGAGTTTAATATGATCAGTTCTTGTAAAATATCTCCGGCATTCCTTCTTCAATACAAAGATCTGTGGTTCATCTAGTTTTATCTCTAATGTTTGGAGAAATTGAATGAAATTCTTTGATTTCAGACAATCATTACACTTGAAAAGATGTTTATGATTAATTATGTATTATTCTCTTTGCTTGTCAAAATCTTTATAGACAACCATTAATAACAGTCTGCTTTACATTTTACATCATACACAGTGTTTTATTTCTTGAATTAATATCTATACTTTTGCCTCACCCTGATTAGCAGGAACAAAATTTCTTTAAAAATATACTGTAGTTTACAAAGCACAAAATTGAAAGAAGCATCAGAGTCTAAGCAGTAAATATTATTTATTTCAGAGGAGTGATAAATCAAGTCAAGATCCCTAAACTAAAAAGTTCCCTGTGGCTTAGCTTCATGTACAATAATATGATTTTTGCCTCATCATTTCAGACTGAAGTCAATTTAGCATGGATTTTAGATAGTTTCTTCTGCCCTCATCTTATTCTTCTATATGACATTAATATACTATAAAATTTATTAAATCTTCATTTGGGTGTAAGCAATGCATGGACACTGTTATTAATCTCATTTTGACTTTTGAACTTAAGTTTTGTGCATGGTGATAGATATGGATCTACCTGTTGCCTTTTAAATGCCAGCATCCAGTTACTCCAGCACCATTTGTTGAAGATGCTTTCTTTTTTCCATTGTATAAGTTTAGCTTCTTTGTCAAAGATCAGGTATTAAAAAGTATGTGGGATGATATCAGTGACTTTTATTCAACTCTGTTTGTCTACGTGTCTGCTTTTTTGCAAATACCAAGCTGTTTTCACGACTATAGCTCTATAATAGACCTTGAAGTCAGGGACCTCAACATCAATCCTGCCACACTGAATCTCTTAGAGAAGAAAGTGGGAAGTACTCTTAAAAGAATTGGTAAAGGAGACTGCTTCCTGAACATAACACCAGTAGCACAGACACTGACATCAACAATTATTAAATGGGAACTCCTGAGACGGAGGAGCTTCTGCAGGGCAAAGGACACAGTTAACAAGACAAAACAACAGTCCACACAATTGGAAAAGATATTCACAAACTCCACATCTGACAGAGTGCTGATCTCCAAAATTTACAAAGAACTCAAGAAGCAAGACTCCAGAACACCAAAGGATCCTATTGAAAAATGGGGTACAGAACTAAATAGAGAATTCTCAATATAGGAGTCCAAAATGTTCAAGAAATACCTGAGAAAGTGCTCAATATTTTTAGCCATTAGAGAAATGCAAATCAAACAATTCTGAGATACCATCTCACTCCCATCCCAATGGCTAAAATCAAAAACACTAATGAGAGTTTATGCTGGAGAGGATGTGGAGAAAGGGGCACACTCCTCTACAGCTGGTGGGAATGCCAACTAGTGCAGTCACTTTGGAGATTAGTATGGAGATTCCTCAGAAATTTGGAAATGAGTCTACCACAAAATGCAGCAATTCCACTCCTAGGCATATACCCAAAACATGTACCCACATTCAATAAGGACATCTGCTCAACTATGTTCATAGCAGCATTATTTGTAACTGTCGGAACCTAGATGCTCCTCAACTGAAGAGAGAATAGAGAAAATGTGGTACATTTACACAATGGAGTACTTCTCAGCAGAAAACAAATTTGAATCTTGAAATGTACAGGCAAATTGATAGCTCTGGAAGAAACCATCCTGAGTGAGGGCAACCCAGTCACAAAAAGATAAGCATGGTATGTGCTCACTCATATATGGATTTTAGACATGGAGCAGGGCATTACCAGCCCACAAAACCACCGCCAGAGAGTCTGAGGTGCAGGGAGGACCCTAAGATAGATATGCATGGTAACCTGTTGAAAGGTTAGGGGATGTGATCTCCTAATTGCACTGGGGACGGAGAAGGTGAGGTTAGAAGGGGATGGGAGAAAGAGAGAGAGAAGAATAGTAGAGGAGAGGAGAACATGGGAGAGCAGAAAGGTTAAGACAGGGTAAGAATAGATGAGAAACGGATGGGAGATACAGAAAAGAGAGAGCCAGTATAAGTTAGAGGAGAGATCTGTCACTAGTGAGATCTTCACAGATCTACAATAATGACACCAGCTGGCATGAAGGCTACCTTAAATGCCTTCCCATGATAATGAGAATGATTATTACCTTATAAGCCATTCTAGAACTCTCACCCAATGGTTGATGTAGGTATAGGCCGACACCTACGGCTGTTAACCAAATTGAACTCCGGGAACCAGTTGCAAAGAAGAGTTATGACCAAAGAAGATAGGGATGGCAAACCCACAAAGGCAGCTGACGTAAAAAAGGGGGAGCACATGAACCCCAGAGTGATGACTGAGGGGCCAGCATGGGACTGATCCAAACACCCTCCCACTGAAACTGGATGATAGAGAGGAGGGCTTGGCAATCTGTGGGACCTTGGATAAAGGAGCAGTATTTCTTCCTGGCATACAGAAGGATGCTGGGAACCCACACCACATGTAGGGATGCTCTCTCAGCCTGGACACATGAGGAAGAACCTGGGCCCTTCCCAGGATGATGTGACAGACCCTGTAAATCCCTCATGGAGTCCCTTGCCTTTCCTGGGTAGTAGAGGTGGGGAGGAGTGGGGATGATGGGTTGGGAGGATTGTGGGTTGGGGGAGGAGGGGAGGGAGCAGGAACTGAAAGTGACATGCATAAAAAGTTAACTAAAAGTGTATGAAAATATAATTTCATTTTTCTAAAAAGCTTCGTGAAACAGTAGAAAAATTAATTCATTCCAATTCCCTCCTTTCATTTATTCTCACAAAATAATGTTACTTAATCAATTTTCACAATTTTGAATATGATTATTTTTATTATATAAAGATTTCCGAAGTAACAACAGAGAAAATAGGAATATGGGATGGATAAGAAGGAGTAAATGTCAGGAGAAAATGATGCGATTGTAATATGATATTTTAAAGAAATTTTAAAATTTAGTGATGTTTGTTATAAATGTTAACCCATATTTTTATTTTGAATAGTGTAAAATACTAGATATACACAGAAAGAGAAAGAGAGGAAGAGAGAGAGACAGAGAGAGACAGAGAGAGACAGAGAGAGAGAGCAACAACAATTCCAGTCTTCCCTGGGTGAGTTTAATTCTCCCTTTTCCCACAGTCATTTTATTTCTCTATTCATTATATAGGAGTGGGACACTACAAAATTTTTCCACTTCTGAGTGAATACGTTTATTTGTATTGTCACTTTTCATATATTGCAAATTCTACTTAGTCTAGGAAAGAAAGTTTGACAGCAGAATAATTGATATTATAGCTGTTAGTGTCTTCTGCTACCTTTTTGAAAGTGATCAGTTGTTCATCTGTTCAGGACCTGCAATGTAGATGTATTCTTTGGACCTTGACCCCTAATAGTTTGCTTTTCTCAGCCTTGCATCCAGTTGTGATTTTCTATGATGGTTTCCATTTGCTATACAGAAAAGTGTCTGTTTTTCCATTGGGGATTCTACCAACATTTATCTCTGTTCTAGAACACATGAAATAATTTTGTTAGTGAAACAAAGTTCAAGTATTTATATTCTTTCCTAAAATCCATGACATTACTAAAGCTGTGAATGTAACAAGTTTTCTAGTACAAGGAATGATTCACCCCTGTGGAGTACTCAGTGATCCTATCAGATAGGCTGTTATTTTCCCACAACAACACAGGAATGCAATTTCTCACAACTTTTCGATTACGTTGTCATTTTTCATACGTGTTTCTTCTGGGCATGAGTTTTGTTCCTTTTCCTTAATATCCCACATAGTATTTAATGGAAGAAGAGAAGTGAAATCACAGGAAAGAAGTCTTAGTATCCCTAGATCCAGTTAGAAGTATCTGAGTCCTGTGTCCTAACTGTGTTGTGTGGTTATCCATAGGGACCCAACCGCAAACTCTGACTTTCAAAGAAGCTCAAAATAGATAATTACATCATTTTGTCAGTCACTTTGACATTCTAAAAATAATTCCGAAGGAATTTTCTCATTCTTAATGATGAGTATTTTTAATCAATTATTGTTATGTAGAGTTTATAATCCCAATCAGCTTTGCTTCTTTCAAGATACAAATTTCTAAGCACAAATACATATTGTATAATTTTCAATAAATATGAAATATAAATTTAAAATAAAATTTAAGAATAAATATAAACATAATACTTGATGTTTTATCGAATGATTGTTTGCTTTCTGACCCAGAGTCCCCCTATTGTGTTAAATTATCACCCTCAACACCACGTGGAAACTTAGCTCAATGATTGTTTTCATCTTCATTGCACCATTATTCTGCATTAATCTCACAATCCTCAGTCCCATCACTACACACTATGCAATAACTCTCTCCTGATATATTTATTCACTCAGTACAATAAATCCAGACCTGTGGATTTGGAGGAAGTAACTGCATATAATAAAAAAATGAGGTTTTGAGGAGAGGAGGCTGGGAGTCCAGGGAAGCGGCGGTTCTTCCAGCAGCATCAGGTAAACAGGCCGGCATCCCGGCCTGTGCTCCAGTGCCTGCAGATCGCCTGGGACCTGCACAGAGCTCCCAATCCCGGCGGGAGCCAAGCACCCCAGACTCCGGATCTTCGCTCACACCAACGAGACCAGGAAAGGAGAGGAGGCTGGGAGTCCAGGGAAGCGGCGGTTCTTCCAGCAGCATCAGGTAAACAGGCCGGCTTCCCGGCCTGTGCTCCAGTGCCTGCAGATCGCCTGGGACCTACACAGAGTTCCCAATCCCGGCGGGAGCCAAGCACCCCAGACTCCGGATCTTCGCTCACACCAACGAGACCAGGAAAGGAGAGGAGGCTGGGAGTCCAGGGAAGCGGCGGTTCTTCCAGCAGCATCAGGTAAACAGGTCAGCTTCCCGGCCTGTGCTCCAGTGCCTGCAGATTGCCTGGGACCTGCGCAGAGCTCCCAATCCCGGCGGGAGCCAAGCACCCCAGACTCCGGATTTTCGCTCACACCAACGAGACCTGGAAACCAGAGGACCCAGGGCGACCAGGGAGTAGCTGTTCTGGATCAAGTACAACAGGACCCAGCATAGGGTCCAGGGGACCAGGTAAGAGGATAAGCGCCCCAGATTCCTGTTCTTCTTCTCCACCCACGGGACCAGCATTTGGACAAGGAATAGAAGAACCACCAGATTATTGGACTTGCTAGCACCCACCAAAAGGGAACTCTGGTCCCCAGACCAGTAAGGGGCTCTTTCTGCACCCACTAGAAGAAGAGATGGGAAAGAGACAATACAAAAACACAGTCAGCAACAGAAAAACAAATATGACACCGCCAGATTCTAGAGACTCCACACCAGCAAGACCCCAACATTCCAATGCGGATGAAGCAGAAGAGAACGACCTTAAAAGCAATTTCATGAAAATGATAGAGGCCCTAAAAGAGGATATTGGAAAATCCCTCAAAGAAATGGAAGAAAAAACAAACCAAAAAATGCAAGAATTGGAAGAAAAAACAAACCAAAAAAGGCAGAAAATGGAAGAAGAGATGAAGCAAAAAATGCAAGAAATGGAAGAAAAAGCAAAGCAAAAAATGCAAGAATTGGAAGAAGAATCATGCCAAAAAAGGCAGGAAATGGAAGAAGAAACAAAGCAAAAAACGCAAGAAATGGTAGAAAAAACAAAGCAAAAAATGAAAAAAATGGAAGAAGAAACAAACCAAAAAAGGCAGGAAATGGAAGAAGGCACAAAGCACAAAATGCGAGAAATGGAACAAAAAACAAACCAAAAAATGCAAGAAATGGAAGAAAGAACAAAACAAAAAATTCATAAAAGGCAACAAATGGACGAACAGATAAACAGAAAATTTCAAGAAGCAATGCAAACACTGCAAGGGTTGAAAACTGAAATAGAGTCATTAAAAAAAATCACAATCTGAAGAAAGGCAGAAAATAGAAAAGCTGGACAAACAGACAGGCACTACCAATACAGGCATTACCAACAGAATAGAAGAAATGGAAGAGAGAATCTCAAGTGTTGAAGATACGCTAGGAGAAATGGATTTATCAACCAAAGAAAACCTTAAATCCAACAAATCCTTAACACAAAACATGCAGGAAATATGGGACACCATGAAAAGACCGAACATAAGAATAATAGGTATAGAAGAAGGAGAAGAAATCCAGCTCAAAGGGGCAGAAGGCATATTCAACAAAATCATAGAAGAAAACGTTCCCAATCTTAAGAAAGACATGCCAATGAAGGTACAAGAAGCCTACAGAACACCAAATAGAGTGGACCACAAAAAAATCCCCTCGCCACATAATAATCAAGACCCCAAACATACAGAATAAAGAAAGAATATTAAGAGCAGCTAAGGAAAAAGGTCAAGTAACATATAAAGGCAGACCTATCAGAATTACACCTGATTTCTCCATGGAAACGCTGAAAGCCAGAAGGTCCTGGATAGATATTCTACCTACACTAAGAGACCACGGATGCCAGCCCAGACTACTATACCCGGCAAAGCTCTCAATCACTATAGACGGAGAAAACAAGATATTCCATGACAAAACTAGATTCAAGCAATATGTGTCCACTAACCCAGCCCTACAGAAAATTTTGGAAGGAAAACTCCAACCCAAGGAAGCTAACTACAACCAGAAAAACATAAGCATTAGAGAATCTCTCTCTACCAACAGCCAAAAGAACAAAGGGTAAAACTCCACACATAATTCCACCAACAACAACCATCTCAAATCGAAGAAGGATGAGCAATCATTGGTCATTAATATCCCTCAATATTAATGGCCTTAACTCACCCATAAAAAGACACAGACTAGCAGATTGGATTCGAAGACAGAACCCTTCCTTCTGCTGCATACAAGAAACACACCTCACCCTTAAAGACAGACATTACCTGAGAATTAAAGGTTGGGAAAAAAATTTTCAATCGAATGGACCCAAGAAACAAGCCGGGGTACCAATCCTAATATCTAACAAACTAGACTTTAAAATAAAATCAATCAAAAGAGATGAAGGAGGGCATTACATACACACCACAGGTGAAATCCACCAAGATGAAGTGTCTATCCTGAACATCTATGCCCCCAATACAAAGGCATCCACATTCGTTAAAGAAACATTATTACAACTTAAATCTCATCTAAAGTCCCACACAGTTATAGTGGGAGATTTCAACACACCACTCTCACCACTAGACAGGAATACCAAACAGAAACTCAACAAAGAAGCAAAAGGGCTAATAGAAGTAATGACCCAACTGGGATTAACAGATATCTATAGAACATTTCTTCCACATAAAAAAGAATATACCTTCTTCTCACCACCACATGGAACCTTCTCAAAAATCGACCACATACTTGGCAACATATCAAACCTCAGCAGCTACAAAAAAATTGGAATAACTCCATGCATCTTATCAGACCACCATGCTTTAAAATTAGAATTCAACAACAACACAAATTGCAGAAAACCTACAAACTCATGGAAATTGAATAATGCTCAACTGCACCATCCCTGGGTCAAAGAGGAAATAAAAAAAGAAATTAAAGTCTTCCTCGAATTCAATGAGAATGAAGACACAACATACCCAAACCTATGGGACCCTTTGAAAGCAGTGCTACGGGGAATTTCATAGCGCTAAATGCTCACATGAAGAAACAGGAGAACAGTTATACCAGAGAATCAGCATCACAGCTGAAAGCTCTAGAACACAAAGAAGCACACTCCCCCAGGAGGAGTAGACGCCAGGAAATAATCAAATTGAGGGCTGAAATCAATAAAGTAGAAACCAGGAAAACAATACAAAGAATCAACGCAACGAAGAGTTGGTTCTTTGAGAAAATCAACAAGATAGACAAACCTTTGTCCAAACTTACCAAACAGCAGAGAGTGAACACGCAAATTAACAAAATTAGAAATGAAAGGGGGACATAACAACAGACTCTGAGGAAATCCAGAGAATCATTAGGACATACTTTGAAAACCTGTACTCCACAAAATTCGAAAATTTAAAGGAAATGGATGACTTCCTGGACAGCTATCAATTGCCAAAACTAAATCAAGAACAGATAAGCAATTTAAATAGACCTATAACCCCTATGGAAATAGAAGCTGTCATCAAAAGTCTCCCAACCAAAAAAAGCCCAGGTCCAGATGGCCTCAGCGCAGAATTCTACCTGAAATTCAAAGAACAGCTTATACCAATTCTTCTCAAAGTGTTCCACACAATAGAAGCAGAAGGGTCTTTGCCAAACTCTTTCTATGAGGCTTCAATTACCTTGATCCCCAAGCCACACAAAGATACGACTAAAAAAGAGAACTTCAGAACAATATCCCTCATGAACATTGATGCAAAAATACTCAATAAAATACTGGCATATCGGATCCAAGAACACATCAAAACAATCATTCACCACGATCTAGTAGGTTTCATCCCAGGAATGCAGGGATGGTTCAACATACGAAAATCCATCAACGTAATCCACCATATAAACAAGCTGAAAAACAAAAATCACATGATCATCTCACTCGATGCTGAAAAAGCCTTTGACAAAATCCAACACCCCTTCATGATAAAGGTCTTGGAGAGATCTGGGATAACAGGGACATACTTAAACATAATAAAAGCTATATACAGTAAACCAACAGCCAACATCAAACTAAATGGACAGAAACACAACGCAATTCCTCTAAAATCAGGAACAAAACAAGGCTGTCCACTCTCTCCATACCTTTTCAACATGGTACTTGAAGTTCTAGCTATTGCCATACGACAACAAAGAGGGATCAAGGGGATACAAATTGGGAAGGAAGAGGTCAAACTTTCACTGTTTGCAGACAATATGATAGTTTACATCAATGACCCAAAGAACTCTACCAGGGAACTCTTACAGCTGATTAACACCTTCAGCAAAGTGGCAGGCTACAAGATCAACTCAAGAAAATCAGAAGCCCTACTATATACAGATGATAAAAGGGCTGAAAGAGAAATCAGAGAAACATCACCCTTTACAATTGCCACAAACAACATAAAATACCTTGGGGTAACGCTAACCAAACAAGTGAAAGACCTGTATCGCAAGAACTTTGAATCTTTAAAGAAAGAAATTAAAGAAGCCCTCAGAAAATGGAAAGATCTCCCATGCTCTTGGATAGGTAGGATCAATGTAGTAAAAATGGCAATCCTGCCAAAAGCAATCTACAGATTCAATGCAATCCCCATTAAAATACCAGCACAGTTCTTCACAGACCTTGAAAGAACAATAATCAATTTTGTATGGAATAACAAAAGACCCAGGATAGCCAAAACAACCCTGTTCAACAAGGCAACGTCCGGAGGCATAAACATCCCTGACCTCAAGCTCTATTATAGAGCTATAATCCTGAAAACAGCTTGGTATTGGCACAAAAATAGACAGGCAGACAAATGGAATCAAATTGAAAATCCGGGTATTAACCCACACACGTACGAACATCTGATCTTTGACAAAGAAGCTAAAAATATACAATGGAATAAAGAAAGCATCTTCAACAAATGGTGCTGGCATAATTGGAGACTGGCATGTAGAAGAATGCAGATCGATCCATGTTTATCGCCATGCACATAACTTAAGTCCAAATGGATCAAAGACCTCAACATAAATCCAGCCACACTGAACCTCTTAGAAGAGAAAGTGGGTGGTACCCTTGAACGAATTGGTACAGGAGACAGCTTCCTGAACATAACACCAGTAGCACAGGCAGTAAGATCAACAATTAATAAATGGGACCTACTGAAACTGAGAAGCTTCTGTAAGGCAAAGGACACAGTCAGCAAGACAAAAAGGCAGCCCATAAAATGGGAATAAATATTCACTAATCCCACATCTGACAGAGGGTTGATCTCCAAAATTTACAAAGAACTCAAAAAGCAAGTCTCCAAAACACCAAAGGACCCTATTAAAAAGTGGGCTGCAGAACTAAATAGAGAGTTTTCAATAGAGGAGTCTAAAATGGCTGAGAGGCACTTGAGAAAGTGCTCAACATCCTTAGCCATCCGGGAAATGCAAATCAAAACAACTCTCAGATACCATCTCACTCCTGTCAGAATGGCTAAAATCAAAAACACCAATGACAATTTATGCTGGAGAGGATGTGGTGAAAGGGGACACTCCTCCATTGCTGGTGGGAGTGCCAACTGGTTCAGCCACTTTGGAAATCAGTGTGGAGATTCCTCAGAAAAATGGGAATAAACCTACCACAAGACCCAGCAACTCCACTCTTAGGCATATATCCAAAAATGCCCATTCATACAACAAAGATGGCTGTTCCACTATGTTCATAGCAGCTTTATTTGTAATTGCCAGAACGTGGAAGCAACCTAGATGTCCCTCACCTGATGAGTGGATAGAGAAAATGTGGTACATCTACACAATGGAGTACTATTCAGCAGAAAAAAATAATGGAATCATGAGATTCGCAGGCAAATGGAAGACACTAGAAGAAACCGTCCTGAGTGAGGTAACCCAGTCACAAAATAGAAACATGGCACGTACTCTCTCATATATGGATTTTAGACATAGATATGGGGAGTGCCAGCCTACAATCCTATGGCCAGAGAGTCTGGGAAACAGAAACTTTATTTAGTTGCTGATCGAAGAAGAGGCAGACTCCCTTGGTTAAGTACTGAGCTGAACTCAAGAAAGCCAGTAACAGCGAGGGAGGACTGATGATCAAAGGGATTAAGACTGGGCTGGTTTAACCCCCAGTAACAGCTGACCAGACAAAGGTTAACTCTTGAATCCCAGGCATAAGCCTGGGAAGCCAGCATGGGACTGATCAAGACCCCCTGAATCTGGGTGTCAGTGAAGAAGCCTAGGGAATCTATTCAGCCTTGGGCAGCAGATCAGTACCCATCCCAAGTATACACACGGACTTTGGGCTCCCATAGAACAATGTGAGGTGCACTCTCACCCTAACTCTTGGGGAAGGGTCTAGGCCCTGCCCTATATGAAATGACACACTATGCACACCCCCATGGAGGGCCTCACCCTCCCTGGGGAAATGAGGGGATAACGGGGGGGCTGAGGGCACGGAAGGAAGGGAGGGAATGGGAGAGAGACCTGGAACTGACTTGTGAAGCAACCTTGATTCTTATCTAAATTTAAACTGGAAAATAAAATTTAAAAAAATGAGGTTTTGATATATTGGTCTATATTACCTCATTCTGTATTTTCCTTCTTAATGCCATTTATTTGCAAAACCCATTGGTGAGTCCCATGGAGTTCCACTTTTTTCCAAAAGCTATCAGTAGTCACATTGATGATATGTTTCTCTTAAATTGTAGAGTTCTTAATGGAGGAGTGATTGATTTCTATCTTGATCATGTAGCATAATTTTCTGCATTCTTTCTCGAATGGTCTTTAAATTGTAGATTTCCTTTTTCCAGTGAGCAATAATGAGAGATTCAAATGCCAATTTATCATTGGATTAATATTTGACTGCAGTATTTTATGGTTATTGACCTTTTCAAAGTTACTGGAAGAGTCTATCACTCTTTGTTCTCCAGAAATGTGTGAATGTATTTTTTGGCTTGCTACAGTCATATGAAGGATGCCTTAATCCACTAAGTCAACTAATTAGTTCATCACCATTTTCCCTATCTTTTCCTTTCTCCGGTATTAAAATTCTTAGTGTCTAATTTTACCAATTCATCTAAAGCGTTTCAAGATTTCTTCTTAAATATTCAGGTCTATGATTGCCTCCAGTATGGAAAATAAATTTTCTTACAGATTTTAATTTATCAGCAAAAAGAATCCCCTAAAAACCCTGCTTTTTCATAGAGTAATATTTTTGAGCAGATATTTACCAAAAGTAATTCTTCAGACAAGGTCTACTGGCAACATAATTTCTTTGATTTACATTAAGGTAGAGTACTTTTAGTATTCACAAATATATATCTACATTTTTAGGACTAAAACATTTTGAAGAGAGATATAAATTCTGTTTTACAAAATGAATCTTAAACAAGTCAAGAAAGTAAGTACACTTTCACTTTATTTCAGGGAATATCCACTCAGAGTATCCAAAATTTATAAGTGCCTTTGACTTTTGTTTCTTCCACTGTTTAAACAAATTATCTAATTCAGTAGATTGAAGTTGAATCAGAACAGACATATTTGATCATTTCTTTCATCCTCTTCTTACATTTTCTGAATGACAGAATATGCAATTGATGTCTCTTGTGTACTTCCTGTTAGTAAAAACATATCGATAATCTGAAAACAAGAAGAAAGTGGGAAGAGAGTGGTCAGTGTGTAAAAATAAATAATTAAATAAGAAAACAGAAAAATATTAAATTTTTTGAAGTTATTTTGAAGATTGACATAGATTTTCCTTTATTTATTTTTTCATGCCCCTATTTATCGAAAATATTGGTAGTATTTCAACAGTCACAGCTTCTAAATTACAATGAATTTTGTATTATATCACACTTCATCTGTTTTCATGAAAAGTAAAAATTCAATGCAATTCCATTTCATTCAAATACCATCATATTTTTATTATACCATATACTAATTTTCACAGGAAGGGGTTATAAGTGCCTTTTTGTTCTAGTTTGTACCATTCAACTAACAATAGTTACTATGAATTGAATGTTCAATGGTTGAAAATACGTTGTTTGTTTAAATACTACTTTTTTATTTCTTTTACCTCTTAGAATCCAGGCTTGTTTTTTTCTGTGTGTTCCCAGCCCTGGACATCACTTAATGCCAGGATCCTTCCTCAGACCCTTCTCCTGGATTCTTCAATCTCCACCTAAAATTCTGTTTTGTGTCTTTACATATGTTTCCATCAGATTCTAGGTGATGTATCTCTGATGACATATGGGTTAAGCATCAGTTGATTCTTGATGTTGTTGCCTGCTTATGAATATCAAAGTATAGGGGGATTGACGGCAATACCCAGAAGCAGGGTCACGGATGATCCTTGACAGATCAAGCCTGAGTAAAGGACTCAGGGAATAAATGTCAATAATGGTACAGGTCTGCTGTAAAGCAGCTCTCTCAATGACTGTGGATGGTTTGGCTTATTCTGGAATAGAAGAAGTCCATCATGGTTGGGGGCTAGACCAAGAAATTGGTCAAGGAATATTCTGGGACATGTGGCACATAAAAATGTTCTAAGGAAATACTGAGTGCTCACAGGCTCCTTTCACTATGATGACTGACATTAGGCTAAACATTCGCTAGATGAAGAAAGACTCAGGTAGAATATTACAAGGGAAATATGAGCTCATATAAAAGAAGAAAGGTAATGCATTTAATTTTCATGGTATGCTGTTATATTTATACTATCCATAATTTATTCAAGGGGGTTCTCAATATCTTCTTCCATTTGTACTTTCCTATGCATTCCACTTTTACCCAAACCTGCTGGATGATGCTACACTCAATGTGCAGAAAATATGAAAAAAGTAGTGGTAGCGAGATGCCATATTAAAACTATGCATGCATATATCTTATGGAATCCTGAAAATATGCTATCAAACAATCAATCTGAGGAGAATGGGAGCATGGGCAGAGGTGAGATCCAGCTGGGTGCAATGGACAGGTTGAAGAGAATGGGACAGGAGGTCATAGGGGAACAAGAAGGTTGACTTGGCATAAGAACAGAGGAGAGCAGGATGAGAGATACCATAATAGTAGGAGCCACTATAGATGTGAGGAGAGATATAGCACCAGTGAGATTTCCAGAGATATACAAGGACGACATCAACTGGCAATCTAAACAACAGTGGAGAGGTTACCTTAAATGCCCTTCACAAATAAGGTGAATGATGACTACCATGTAGACCATCACAGAGCCTCCATACAATGAATTATGGAATCAGAGGCAGACACCCACTGCGAAATAATGAACTTAACTCCTGGAAATCAGTTGCAGAAAGGGACGAACGATAAGGAAATGTGTCAAGACCTGACTGATGAAACACACATGAACAGCTGACCTGAACAAGGGGGAGCTCATGGAACTCCGACTGATAGCTGAGAGTTCAGCATGGGAATAATCCAGACACACTGAACTTGGGTGTCAGTGAGGAAGCCTCGGCATTCTTTGGGACTTTGGGCAATAGATCAGTATTTATCCTTGGCATCCATTTCCATTCCACACGGAGGTAGACTCTCTCAGGCTGTACACATGGGAAGGGTCTAACCCCTGCCCCAGGATGATAGGATAGACTTTGGAAATCCCCCATGAAGGGTCTCACCTTCCCTGAAGAGTGGAGTTGGGGTTGGGTGTGGGCTTGGGGGACAGTTGAGGAGGGGATTGAGAGAGAGCTTGGACTGACATGTGAAGCAAGTGAGTTTCTAATGTAAATTAAAAAACAGGTTAAAATAATGAAAAAATGAGCAAAGGAAAAATAATAAAGAGAATAATAAAAATAAATATTCAAATTAATCACAATATCCTGAAGGTAAAATAAAGTATGTCCAGTGCTGTTTGCATTAGAAAGTATATTTAAATCTCAATATCTACTTACCAAAGACAATGCGTTTTATACAAGTTATGGAATTGCATCTTTAGCATATTAGGTGCTGATTTAAAGCACTTTCTTTTTTTACTTGGAAAAGTACTATATCCCTTCCTTCTCACAGTACCTCCAATATATGTTCATTCTAAATATTCACATTTACGATCTATTCGTAAGTGTATATCTTCTATTTCTTTGGATATTATTGCCAATGATACAACATGCATCTGTGTGTGTGTGTTTCTTTGTATGCATGTGAAATTATAACAACAACCTAAGAGCCTTTTCTGTTCTTGATCTGTATATAGTTTCAAGGCTGATCTTTCTGTATTTGATAACATAAAACTGGCTCATACTTATAAAAGGCTGAGTCTTCTTTTCCTAGATTTCTTTAGTTAGCTATATTTTATACATACCTTTGGGAATTTTCCCTTTTCCATGTTAACATTATCTATTGTTATTGTCATCACTCTAGTCTTTATTATCAAGCTGTTTCTAAGAGACACTATTTTACAGTCGTCATCCTATTTTTCTAGTTCTAAGGAACCTTCCACACCCCTCTTCTGCTGTGTTATTTGAGATATTGGTACAGAAGCTGTGGCATAGTTGAATCCATTGAAGCTAGACAAGGACTGTCAAAGTGTCCTCAATGATGACAAAGCAGCACTTTTAATAGCCCATTATGAAAAATTCTCTTTTGAATTTATATATCCCAATTGCAGATAGGAAGTATTTCCTGATGGTTTATGCATAGCCAGCCACAAATTGCTTGAAGAGGGTCATCATAGATATTATTATAAATGCTATCACTCTCCTTTTCCTAAGCCAACAAAAATACCATTGTTTTAAATAGTTGTTAAACAACATTTCCAGGGGAGGTTTGAGCAGTATGGTAATTTTTCAGAATTCTTGCAATTCCTGAATAGCCACAGTGTTGACATAAGAATGTTTTCAAATTTAATTTTTTTCAGCAAAATCATAATATTCGAAATTTTAACTTACCAAAAACAATGAATGTTATAAAACCATGCTGTGTTTTCTGTTTCCCTAGACCTTCACTATATTTTTCCTTGTCAATATTGTTCATAAATGACATAATTTTGGAGGGGAAATTTCATCCTCCTGTGTCAATATTCATGAGCAATCAAGATGAATGCTAAACTAAGTGTCAGGTTACTGAAGTTCAAATAAAGTGGTTTGCCTATTTTATATAATTAGTGGTATTTCTTGTGATTTTTCTAAACTTAAATTTCCTCAAGACTCACAATTTTGCCTTTCCCTTTACACTCTGTGAATCATATCCATTCCTACTCCTGATTTGCTATATTTGTATGTTTTCAATGTTCTTTAGTTATTCAGGAATTGCAACCCATGATAACCGACATTGGGATTAACACTGTGATACAGTTTTGAAGACATCAGAATAATTCCAAATGTCCAAAAAGGTGTCCCCATTTAAATCAATGCCTTATTCACCAGTTAGGAGGATAATAAATGTCTTTCTTCAATAGACTATATGC
>NW_024431183.1:0-775 GCF_017639785.1 Mesocricetus auratus
TGTTGGCTTCAACGGACGCTGTAACGATATGCAACACACAATTACTGAAAGTAACGCTAAGTATTTTATGTAGAAAATTACTCACAAGTTACCAAACCCAGAGAAGCCCAGCAGATCTCAGCTAGCGACTGGACCGGAAGCCGAACTCCAGGAAAAGAGAGCGAGACTTCCTGTGCGCTGTCTTTTATGCCTTCCCCCGTAACGCCCCTAGCCATGCCCAAAAGTGGGCTTGGCTAGTGACGTAGTTCCGCCTACGTACGTATACGTCTTTACGTCCAGCCGTATACGTCTTTAGTCCTGCCTAAAGTGGGTGTGGTTAGCGGTGTGGTAAACCGCCCTTTTATTACCTCATCTGTATGCGCCTCTAGTAAGTCACATGTTTAATGGCGGCATAGACTTAGTAAGTCACATGTTTAATGGTGGCATCAGACTTCCTCCTACAGGGTATCAAGGTTATTCAAGCCTCATAGAAAGAGTTTGGCAAAGAATACTTTGAGAAGAATTGGTAAAAGCTGTTCTTTGAATTTCTGGTAGAATTCTCCAATGAAGCTATCTGGCCCTGGTCTCTTTTAATTCGGTGAATTTTTATGCCTGCTTCTATTTCCTCAGAGGTTATAGGTCTATTTAAGTTCCTTATCTGTTCCTGTCTTAATTTTGGCAAGTGATATCTATACAGAAAATTTTACATTTCCTTTTGATTTTCAAATTATGTGTACTACAGGTTTTCAAAATATGACAAGATGATTCTCTGGATTTCTTCAGTGTCCACTGTTAT
>NW_024431184.1:0-9941 GCF_017639785.1 Mesocricetus auratus
GGAGAACAGTCTGTGGGAGCTGACTGTGAGGAGAACAGTCTGTGGGAGCTGACTGTGAGGAGAACAGTGTGTGGGAGCTGACTGTGAGGAGAACAGTGTGTGGGAGCTGACTGTGAGGAGAACAGTGTGTGGGAGCTGACTGTGAGGAGAACAGTGTGTGGGAGCTGACTGTGAGGAGAACAGTGTGTGGGAGCTGACTGTGAGAACAGTCTGTGGGAGCTGACTGTGAGGAGAACAGTGTGTGGGAACTGACTGTGAGAACAGTGTGTGTGAGCTGATTGTGAGAACAGTGTGTGGGAGCTGACTGTGAGAACAGTGTGTGGGAGCTGACTGTGAGGAGAACAGTGTGTGGGAGCTGACTGTGAGGAGAACAGTGTGTGGGAGCTGACTGTGAGGGGAACAGTGTGTGGGAGCTGACTGTGAGGAGAACAGTGTGTGGGAGCTGACTGTGAGGAGAACAGTGTGTGGGAGCTGACTGTGAGGGGAACAGTGTGTGGGAGCTGACTGTGAGGAGAACAGTGTGTGGGAGCTGACTGTGAGGAGAATGGTGTGTGGGAGCTGACTGTGAGGAGAACAGTGTGTGGGAGCTGATTGTGAGGAGAACAGTCTGTGGGAGCTGACTGTGAGGAGAACAGTGTGTGGGAGCTGATTGTGAGGAGAACAGTCTGTGGGAGCTGACTGTGAGGAGAACAGTGTGTGGGAGCTGACTGTGAGAACAGTGTGTGGGAGCTGACTGTGAGAACAGTGTGTGGGAGCTGACTGTGAGAACAGTGTGTGGGAGCTGACTGTGAGGAGAATAGTGTGTGGGAGCTGACTGTGAGGGGAACAGTGTGTGGGAGCTGACTGTGAGGAGAACAGTCTGTGGGAGCTGACTGTGAGGAGAACAGTGTGTAGGAGCTGACTGTGAGGAGAACAGTGTGTGGGAGCTGATTGTGAGGAGAACAGTGTGTGGGAGCTGACTGTGAGGAGAACAGTGTGTGGGAGCTGACTGTGAGAACAGTCTGTGGGAGCTGACTGTGAGGAGAACAGTCTGTGGGAGCTGACTGTGAGGAGAACAGTGTGTGGGAGCTGACTGTTAGGAGAACAGTGTGTGGGAGCTGACTGAGAACAGTGTGTGGGAGCTGACTGTGAGGAGAACAGTGTGTGGGAGCTGACTGTGAGAACAGTCTGTGGGAGCTGACTGTGAAGAGAACAGTGTGTGGGAGCTGACTGTGAGGAGAACAGTGTGTGGGAGCTGACTGTGAGGGGAACAGTGTGTGGGAGCTGACTGTGAGGAGAACAGTGTGTGGGAGCTGACTGTGAGAACAGTGTGTGGGAGCTGACTGTAGAGGAGAACAGTCTGTGGGAGCTGACTGTGAGGAGAACAGTGTGTGGGAGCTGACTGTGAGAACAGTGTGTGGGAGCTGACTGTGAGGAGAACAGTGTGTGGGAGCTGATTGAGAACAGTGTGTGGGAGCTGACTGTGAGGAGAACAGTGTGTGGGAGCTGACTGTGAGAACAGTCTGTGGGAGCTGACTGTGAAGAGAACAGTGTGTGGGAGCTGACTGTGAGGAGAACAGTGTGTGGGAGCTGACTGTGAGGGGAACAGTGTGTGGGAGCTGACTGTGAGGAGAACAGTGTGTGGGAGCTGACTGTGAGAACAGTGTGTGGGAGCTAACTGTGAGGAGAACAGTGTGTGGGAGCTGACTGTGAGAACAGTGTGTGGGAGCTGACTGTGAGGAGAACAGTGTGTGGGAGCTGACTGTGAGGAGAACGGTGTGTGGGAGCTGACTGTGAGGAGAACAGTGTGTGGGAGCTGACTGTGAGGAGAACAGTCTGTGGGAGCTGACTGTGAGGAGAACAGTGTGTGGGAGCTGATTGTGAGAACAGTGTGTGGGAGCTGACTTGAGGAGAACAGTGTGTGGGAGCTGACTGTGAGAAACAGTCTGTGGGAGCTGACTGTGAGGAGAACAGTGTGTGGGAGCTGACTGTGAGGAGAACAGTGTGTGGGAGCTGACTGTGAGAACAGTGTGTGGGAGCTGACTGTGAGGAGAACAGTGTGTGGGAGCTGACTGTGAGGAGAACAGTGTGTGGGAGCTGACTGTGAGGAGGACAGTCTGTGGGAGCTGACTGTGAGGAGAACAGTGTGTGGGAGCTGACTGTGAGAACAGTGTGTGGGAGCTGACTGTGAGAACAGTGTGTGGGAGCTGACTGTGAGAACAGTGTGTGGGAGCTGACTGTGAGAACAGTGTGTGGGAGCTGACTGTGAGAACAGTGTGTGGGAGCTGACTGTGAGAACAGTGTGTGGGAGCTGACTGTGAGGAGAACAGTCTGTGGGAGCTGACTGTGAGGAGAACAGTGTGTGGGAGCTGACTGTGAGGAGAACAGTGTGTGGGAGCTGACTGTGAGGAGAACAGTGTGTGGGAGCTGACTGTGGAGAACAGTCTGTGGGAGCTGACTGTGAGGAGAACAGTCTGTGGGAGCTGACTGTGAGGAGAACAGTGTGTGGGAGCTGACTGTGAGGAGAACAGTGTGTGGGACCTGACTGTGAGGAGAACAGTGTGTGGGAGCTGACTGTGAGAACAGTCTGTGGGAGCTGACTGTGAGGAGAACAGTCTGTGGGAGCTGACTGTGAGGAGAACAGTGTGTGGGAGCTGACTGTGAGAACAGTGTGTGGGAGCTGACTGTGAGGAGAACAGTGTGTGGGAGCTGACTGTGAGGAGAACAGTCTGTGGGAGCTGACTGTGAGGAGAACAGTGTGTGGGAGCTGACTGAGAAGAACAGTGTGTGGGAGCTGACTGTGAGGAGAACAGTGTGTGGGAGCTGACTGTGAGGAGAACAGTGTGTGGGAGCTGACTGTGAGGAGAACAGTGTGTGGGAGCTGACTGTGAGGAGAACAGTCTGTGGGAGCTGACTGTGAGGAGAACAGTGTGTGGGAGCTGACTGAGGAGAACAGTGTGTGGGAGCTGACTGTGAGGAGAACAGTGTGTGGGAGCTGACTGTGAGAACAGTCTGTGGGAGCTGACTGTGAGGAGAACAGTGTGTGGGAGCTGACTGTGAGGAGAACAGTGTGTGGGAGCTGACTGTGAGGAGAACAGTGTGTGGGAGCTGACTGTGAGGGGAACAGTGTGTGGGAGCTGACTGTGAGGAGAACAGTCTGTGGGAGCTGACTGTGAGAACAGTGTGTGGGAGCTGACTGTGAGGAGAACAGTGTGTGGGAGCTGATTGTGAGGAGAACAGTGTGTGGGAGCTGACTGTGAGGAGAACAGTGTGTGGGAGCTGACTGTGAGAACAGTCTGTGGGAGCTGACTGTGAGGAGAACAGTGTGTGGGAGCTGACTTTGAGGAGAACAGTGTGTGGGAGCTGACTGTGAGAACAGTCTGTGGGAGCTGACTGTGAGGAGAACAGTGTGTGGCAGCTGACTGTGAGGAGAACTGTCTGTGGGAGCTGACTGTGAGGAGAACAGTGTGTGGGAGCTGACTGTGAGAACAGTGTGTGGGAGCTGACTGTGAGAACAGTGTGTGGGAGCTGACTGTGAGGAGAACAGTGTGTGGGAGCTGATTGTGAGGAGAACAGTGTGTGGGAGCTGACTGTGAGGAGAACAGTGTGTGGGAGCTGACTGTGAGGAGAACAGTGTGTGGGAGCTGACTGTGAGGAGAACAGTGTGTGGGAGCTGACTGTGAGGAGAACAGTGTGTGGGAGCTGACTGTGAGGAGAACAGTGTGTGGGAGCTGACTGTGAGGAGAACAGTGTGTGGGAGCTGACTGTGAGGAGAACAGTGTGTGGGAGCTGACTGTGAGAACAGTGTGTGGGAGCTGACTGTGAGGAGAATAGTGTGTGGGAGCTGACTGTGAGGAGAACAGTCTGTGGGAGCTGACTGTGAGGAGAACTGTCTGTGGGAGCTGACTGTGAGGAGAACAGTCTGTGGGAGCTGACTGTGAGGAGAACAGTGTGTGGGAGCTGACTGTGAGGAGAACAGTGTGTGGGAGCTGACTGTGAGGAGAACAGTGTGTGGGAACTGACTGTGAGAACAGTGTGTGGGAGCTGACTGTGAGAACAGTGTGTGGGAGCTGACTGTGAGAACAGTCTGTGGGAGCTGACTGTGAGGAGAACAGTGTGTGGGAGCTGACTGTGAGAACAGTCTGTGGGAGCTGACTGTGAGGAGAACAGTCTGTGGGAGCTGACTGTGAGGAGAACAGTGTGTGGGAGCTGACTGTTAGGAGAACAGTGTGTGGGAGCTGACTGAGAACAGTGTGTGGGAGCTGACTGTGAGGAGAACAGTGTGTGGGAGCTGACTGTGAGAACAGTCTGTGGGAGCTGACTGTGAAGAGAACAGTGTGTGGGAGCTGACTGTGAGGAGAACAGTGTGTGGGAGCTGACTGTGAGGGGAACAGTGTGTGGGAGCTGACTGTGAGGAGAACAGTGTGTGGGAGCTGACTGTGAGAACAGTGTGTGGGAGCTGACTGTGAGGAGAACAGTCTGTGGGAGCTGACTGTGAGGAGAACAGTGTGTGGGAGCTGACTGTGAGAACAGTGTGTGGGAGCTGACTGTGAGGAGAACAGTGTGTGGGAGCTGACTGTGAGAACAGTCTGTGGGAGCTGACTGTGAAGAGAACAGTGTGTGGGAGCTGACTGTGAGGAGAACAGTGTGTGGGAGCTGACTGTGAGGGGAACAGTGTGTGGGAGCTGACTGTGAGGAGAACAGTGTGTGGGAGCTGACTGTGAGAACAGTGTGTGGGAGCTAACTGTGAGGAGAACAGTGTGTGGGAGCTGACTGTGAGGAGAACAGTGTGTGGGAGCTGACTGTGAGGAGAACAGTGTGTGGGAGCTGACTGTGAGGAGAACGGTGTGTGGGAGCTGACTGTGAGGAGAACAGTGTGTGGGAGCTGACTGTGAGGAGAACAGTCTGTGGGAGCTGACTGTGAGGAGAACAGTGTGTGGGAGCTGATTGTGAGAACAGTGTGTGGGAGCTGACTTGAGGAGAACAGTGTGTGGGAGCTGACTGTGAAAACAGTCTGTGGGAGCTGACTGTGAGGAGAACAGTGTGTGGGAGCTGACTGTGAGGAGAACAGTGTGTGGGAGCTGACTGTGAGAACAGTGTGTGGGAGCTGACTGTGAGGAGAACAGTGTGTGGGAGCTGACTGTGAGGAGGACAGTCTGTGGGAGCTGACTGTGAGGAGAACAGTGTGTGGGAGCTGACTGTGAGAACAGTGTGTGGGAGCTGACTGTGAGAACAGTGTGTGGGAGCTGACTGTGAGAACAGTGTGTGGGAGCTGACTGTGAGAACAGTGTGTGGGAGCTGACTGTGAGAACAGTGTGTGGGAGCTGACTGTGAGGAGAACAGTGTGTGGGAGCTGACTGTGAGGAGAACAGTGTGTGGGAGCTGACTGTGAGAACAGTGTGTGGGAGCTGACTGTGAGGAGAATAGTGTGTGGGAGCTGACTGTGAGGAGAACAGTCTGTGGGAGCTGACTGTGAGGAGAACTGTCTGTGGGAGCTGACTGTGAGGAGAACAGTCTGTGGGAGCTGACTGTGAGGAGAACAGTGTGTGGGAGCTGACTGTGAGGAGAACAGTGTGTGGGAGCTGACTGTGAGGAGAACAGTGTGTGGGAACTGACTGTGAGAACAGTGTGTGGGAGCTGACTGTGAGAACAGTGTGTGGGAGCTGACTGTGAGAACAGTCTGTGGGAGCTGACTGTGAGGAGAACAGTGTGTGGGAGCTGACTGTGAGAACAGTGTGTGGGAGCTGACTGTTAGGAGAACAGTCTGTGGGAGCTGACTGTGAGGAGAACAGTGTGTGGGAGCTGACTGTTAGGAGAACAGTGTGTGGGAGCTGACTGGAGAACAGTGTGTGGGAGCTGACTGTGAGGAGAACAGTGTGTGGGAGCTGACTGTGAGAACAGTCTGTGGGAGCTGACTGTGAAGAGAACAGTGTGTGGGAGCTGACTGTGAGGAGAACAGTGTGTGGGAGCTGACTGTGAGGGGAACAGTGTGTGGGAGCTGACTGTGAGGAGAACAGTGTGTGGGAGCTGACTGTGAGAACAGTCTGTGGGAGCTGACTGTGAGGAGAACAGTGTGTGGGAGCTGACTGTGAGGAGAACAGTGTGTGGGAGCTGACTGTGAGAACAGTGTGTGGGAGCTGTCTGTGAGAACAGTGTGTGGGAGCTGACTGTGAGAACAGTGTGTGGGAGCTGACTGTGAGAACAGTGTGTGGGAGCTGACTGTGAGAACAGTCTGTGGGAGCTGACTGTGAAGAGAACAGTGTGTGGGAGCTGACTGTGAGGAGAACAGTGTGTGGGAGCTGACTGTGAGGGGAACAGTGTGTGGGAGCTGACTGTGAGGAGAACAGTGTGTGGGAGCTGACTGTGAGAACAGTGTGTGGGAGCTAACTGTGAGGAGAACAGTGTGTGGGAGCTGACTGTGAGAACAGTGTGTGGGAGCTGACTGTGAGGAGAACAGTGTGTGGGAGCTGACTGTGAGGAGAACGGTGTGTGGGAGCTGACTGTGAGGAGAACAGTGTGTGGGAGCTGACTGTGAGGAGAACAGTCTGTGGGAGCTGACTGTGAGGAGAACAGTGTGTGGGAGCTGATTGTGAGAACAGTGTGTGGGAGCTGACTTGAGGAGAACAGTGTGTGGGAGCTGACTGTGAAAACAGTCTGTGGGAGCTGACTGTGAGGAGAACAGTGTGTGGGAGCTGACTGTGAGGAGAACAGTGTGTGGGAGCTGACTGTGAGAACAGTGTGTGGGAGCTGACTGTGAGGAGAACAGTGTGTCGGAGCTGACTGTGAGGAGAACAGTGTGTGGGAGCTGACTGTGAGGAGGACAGTCTGTGGGAGCTGACTGTGAGGAGAACAGTGTGTGGGAGCTGACTGTGAGAACAGTGTGTGGGAGCTGACTGTGAGGAGAACAGTGTGTGGGAGCTGACTGTGAGGGGAACAGTGTGTGGGAGCTGACTGTGAGAACAGTGTGTGGGAGCTGACTGTGAGAACAGTGTGTGGGAGCTGACTGTGAGAACAGTGTGTGGGAGCTGACTGTGAGGAGAACAGTCTGTGGGAGCTGACTGTGAGGAGAACAGTGTGTGGGAGCTGACTGTGAGGAGAACAGTGTGTGGGAGCTGACTGTGAGGGGAACAGTGTGTGGGAGCTGACTGTGAGAACAGTCTGTGGGAGCTGACTGTGAGGAGAACAGTCTGTGGGAGCTGACTGTGAGGAGAACAGTGTGTGGGAGCTGACTGTGAGGAGAACAGTGTGTGGGAACTGACTGTGAGGAGAACAGTGTGTGGGAGCTGACTGTGAGAACAGTCTGTGGGAGCTGACTGTGAGGAGAACAGTCTGTGGGAGCTGACTGTGAGGAGAACAGTGTGTGGGAGCTGACTGTGAGAACAGTGTGTGGGAGCTGACTGTGAGGAGAACAGTGTGTGGGAGCTGACTGTGAGGAGAACAGTCTGTGGGAGCTGACTGTGAGGAGAACAGTGTGTGGGAGCTGACTGAGAAGAACAGTGTGTGGGAGCTGACTGTGAGGAGAACAGTGTGTGGGAGCTGACTGTGAGGAGAACAGTGTGTGGGAGCTGACTGTGAGGAGAACAGTGTGTGGGAGCTGACTGTGAGGAGAACAGTGTGTGGGAGCTGACTGTGAGGAGAACAGTCTGTGGGAGCTGACTGTGAGGAGAACAGTGTGTGGGAGCTGACTGTAGGAGAACAGTGTGTGGGAGCTGACTGTGAGGAGAACAGTGTGTGGGAGCTGACTGTGAGAACAGTCTGTGGGAGCTGACTGTGAGGAGAACAGTGTGTGGGAGCTGACTGTGAGGAGAACAGTGTGTGGGAGCTGACTGTGAGGAGAACAGTGTGTGGGAGCTGACTGTGAGGAGAACAGTGTGTGGGAGCTGACTGTGAGGAGAACAGTCTGTGGGAGCTGACTGTGAGAGAACAGTGTGTGGGAGCTGACTGTGAGGAGAACAGTGTGTGGGAGCTGATTGTGAGGAGAACAGTGTGTGGGAGCTGACTGTGAGGAGAACAGTGTGTGGGAGCTGACTGTGAGAACAGTGTGTGGGAGCTGACTGTGAGGAGAACAGTGTGTGGGAGCTGACTTTGAGGAGAACAGTGTGTGGGAGCTGACTGTGAGAACAGTCTGTGGGAGCTGACTGTGAGGAGAACAGTGTGTGGGAGCTGACTGTGAGGAGAACTGTCTGTGGGAGCTGACTGTGAGGAGAACAGTGTGTGGGAGCTGACTGTGAGAACAGTGTGTGGGAGCTGACTGTGAGAACAGTGTGTGGGAGCTGACTGTGAGGAGAACAGTGTGTGGGAGCTGATTGTGAGGAGAACAGTCTGTGGGAGCTGACTGTGAGGAGAACAGTGTGTGGGAGCTGACTGTGAGGAGAACAGTGTGTGGGAGCTGACTGTGAGGAGAACAGTGTGTGGGAGCTGACTGTGAGGAGAACAGTGTGTGGGAGCTGACTGTGAGGAGAACAGTGTGTGGGAGCTGACTGTGAGGAGAACAGTGTGTGGGAGCTGACTGTGAGGAGAACAGTGTGTGGGAGCTGACTGTGAGAACAGTGTGTGGGAGCTGACTGTGAGGAGAACAGTGTGTGGGAGCTGACTGTGAGGAGAACAGTCTGTGGGAGCTGACTGTGAGGAGAACTGTCTGTGGGAGCTGACTGTGAGGAGAACAGTCTGTGGGAGCTGACTGTGAGGAGAACAGTGTGTGGGAGCTGACTGTGAGGAGAACAGTGTGTGGGAGCTGACTGTGAGGAGAACAGTGTGTGGGAGCTGACTGTGAGAACAGTGTGTGGGAGCTGACTGTGAGGAACAGTGTGTGGGAGCTGACTGTGAGAACAGTCTGTGGGAGCTGACTGTGAGGAGAACAGTCTGTGGGAGCTGACTGTGAGGAGAACAGTGTGTGGGAGCTGACTGTGAGAACAGTGTGTGGGAGCTGACTGTGAGGAGAACAGTGTGTGGGAGCTGACTGTGAGGAGAACAGTCTGTGGGAGCTGACTGTGAGGAGAACAGTGTGTGGGAGCTGACTGTGAGAACAGTGTGTGGGAGCTGACTGTGAGGAGAACAGTGTGTGGGAGCTGACTGTGAGGAGAACAGTGTGTGGGAGCTGACTGTGAGGAGAACAGTGTGTGGGAGCTGACTGTGAGGAGAACAGTCTGTGGGAGCTGACTGTGAGGAGAACAGTGTGTGGGAGCTGATTGTGAGGAGAACAGTCTGTGGGAGCTGACTGTGAGGAGAACAGTGTGTGGGAGCTGACTGTGAGGAGAACAGTGTGTGGGAGCTGACTGTGAGGAGAACAGTGTGTGGGAGCTGACTGTGAGGAGAACAGTGTGTGGGAGCTGACTGTGAGAACAGTGTGTGGGAGCTGACTGTGAGGAGAACAGTGTGTGGGAGCTGACTGTGAGGAGAACAGTCTGTGGGAGCTGACTGTGAGAGACAGTGTGTGGGAGCTGACTGTGAGGAGAACAGTGTGTGGGAGCTGATTGTGAGGAGAACAGTGTGTGGGAGCTGACTGTGAGGAGAACAGTGTGTGGGAGCTGACTGTGAGAACAGTCTGTGGGAGCTGACTGTGAGGAGAACAGTCTGTGGGAGCTGACTTTGAAGAGAACAGTGTGTGGGAGCTGACTGTGAGAACAGTCTGTGGGAGCTGACTGTGAGGAGAACAGTCTGTGGGAGCTGACTTTGAAGAGAACAGTGTGTGGGAGCTGACTGTGGAGAACAGTCTGTGGGAGCTGACTGTGAGGAGAACAGTGTGTGGGAGCTGACTGTGAGGAGAACTGTCTGTGGGAGCTGACTGTGAGGAGAACAGTGTGTGGGAGCTGACTGTGAGAGAACAGTGTGTGGGAGCTGACTGTGAGGAGAACAGTGTGTGGGAGCTGACTGTGAAGAGAACAGTGTGTGGGAGCTGACTGTGAGGAGACAGTCTGTGGGAGCTGACTGTGAGGAGAACAGTGTGTGGGAGCTGACTGTGA
>NW_024431185.1:0-37841 GCF_017639785.1 Mesocricetus auratus
TCATATCACACAGATAGGAAATTATAGCAAACAAAACTACTAGAATTTTCTGTTGAGAAGGTTGTATATAGTAAAGTGTTTCACAAAACATACAAATTCCCTGTAATCTGAGAAAATGTGCCTTATATGGAAAGCAAAGTTTGATAAGGTATGGAACTAAGGCTGGTTATCAGTTAACTCCACAGGAAAAGGCTATGTGGGAATGATGTGAGTAGTTCCAGTATGATCACAATGTTCTAATGAGGTACAGAGGGAGTCAGAGGTTTTCTTTTCTGAATCTGGTATGTGATATTTAGAAAGCCCAACATAGCTACTCTAAGGATGGAGAGGGCACAGAGAATCAGGCAGTTTTGGGAAAGTAGAAATCCCAGGCATATAACACTGTTTTAATGCTTCAGAATATAAAACTTCCTTGTAGCTGTTAATCTACATGAGACCAGTATTTTTTTATTTTACTTAAAGCACATAATATCATTGAATTTTGCTATACTGTACTACCTAACTTGCAGTAAATTACTAAGTTTTAGAAACAAATACAACGAGAACTCTAAGAGAGTCATACAGGATCCCCTGGTGATGAGGAAAGGGACAACATCTCATGAGCAAATTGGGAGCACTTGGGGAGGGCAAAGGGAGTTAGGAGATAGAGAAGAGAACAGGAGAGAAGCACAGAAGGGAGCAGAAAAATTGAGTCAGAGATGAATAGATATTCCTTAATAGAGGGAGGCATTATAGGTTTAAAGAGAAATCTTGCACTAGGGAAATGTCCAGAGGTCCATAAGAATGCCCCCAACTACGCATCTATGCAATAGTGGAGAGACTGCCATAAATGCACTTATCCTATAATGAGATTGATGATTATCTTATATACCAACCTAGACCCTTTATCCAGTAGCTGATGGAAGCAGAAGTAGGCACATACAGCTAAGCACAGAGCCAAACTCCTGGAATCCATTCAGAGAGAAGAAGCATGGATGAGCAAAGGGGTCAAGATCAGTCTGAGGAAACCCACAGAAATATCTGACCCGAACAAAGGAGTAGCTTATGGTCCCCAGAAAGACATCAGGGAAACCAACATAGGACTGAATCAGGGCCCCTGAACGTGGGTGTCAATTAGGAGACCAGGGAAGTCTATGGGGCCTCTGGTAGTGGAGTATTTATCTCATGTAAGAATGGAATTTGGGAACCCTTTCCACATGGAGGGATACTCCCTCAGACTAGAAACATGGGGGAGGGCTTACCCTGCCCCAAATGATGTGACAGACTTTGATGATTCCCCATGGAAGGCCTCACCCTCCCTGGGTAGAAGAAGGGGGAAGGGATGAGGGTTGATTATTGGCAACGGAGGATGGGAGAGAGAGAGAACTTGGGTTGATATATAAAATAAAATTGTTTCTAATTTAAATTAAGAAACAAACAAAAACTAGTGGCAAACCTTGCCCATTTGATCTGTATCAGGAGTCAATCATGTGATTTTTGTTATATCTCTGGTACCAAGAATAGAGCCTAGTTCTCAATAAATATTTGTCAACTTAATTAATCCTTTCTTACTTCTATGTAATGACTGTAGGGTACTGTTCAAAAAATAAGTCCAACACTTTGTACTTTGTAAAGCACATTCATACCTACTATCTGATTTTTCATTATACAACAAGGCAACTGATTGTATTTAACTTACAGAGGAGGAAACTAAGTTAAGACAGAGAGAAATTCCACTGCTTCAAAGATTGTAAAGGGAGAATTTTGTGTACCTAATTTTCTATTTGTATTTCTGAACCTGATGAGCTTTTATCTCTTACCTAATTAGTTAAGATGTTTACACTAATATGTGAGAATTCAAAAATTTTCATGATTCCAGGGACATTACAGAAGTCCATGAATTGAATTGTCATTTTATTTCCCAGACACTAATTGTAAATAAAGACCTAGGAATAACTATCTAAGGAAATGATGTAAAATCATTAGTAAATGCAGATTTAACACATTGTTAAATGTCATTCACACATAGTTTTAAAATACCTTCAGTTATATAATACATATAAAGTACTCTTTAAAAGGAAAACCTAGAGGCATTCACACCTACCAGTTGTCACAAATGTAGATCCAGATGGCAAAAATCTAAATGAGCTAGTGGATGGAGAATCAGGTCACCATAATGATGGGGACATAACGAACAAACAAGGCTGTGGAGTAAGAGGGGGATAAAGGATGTGTCATAATGCTGATGGTGACATTAAAGTTTCATTTCCTTTATGAAGACTGATGGAGTAGAACAACATCTCGTGTCTACCAAGCAATGACTTGCTGGAGAGGCTGGAAGGAATGCAGAGAAGACACTAAGAAATGTTAGGTTCGTATGCTTTTCTGTACAAATCGGATGTCATTGTATACTTTGGGACCTAGTAGATTAGAAAAATGATGACGGGATCTTCGGGGCCGCTCCCGGCTTCTAGAAGAGCCGCCCACACAGGAAAGAGATCAGCCCCTCCAAGACCCCAACCCAGCGAGCCCAGCTTCAGGTGAGATTGGGTCTCTGGCTGGGACCACCCGCCCATCACCCATCCGCCTCCATCTTCGGGGCCGCTCCCGGCTTCCAGAAGAATCGCCCACACAGGCCCCTCCAAGACCCCAACCCAGCGAGCCCAGCTTCAGGTGAGATTGGGTCCCCGGCTGGGACCACCCGCCCATCACCCATCCCCCCATCATCGGGGCCGCTCCTGGCTTCTAGAAGAGCCGCCCACACAGGAAAGAGATCAGCCCCTCCAAGACCCCAACCCAGCGAGCCCAGCTTCAGGTGAGATTGGGTCCCCGGCTGGGACCACCCACCCATCACCCATCCCCCTCCATCTTCGGGGCCGCTCCCGGCTTCCAGAAGAGCCACCCAAACAGGAAAGAGATCAGCCCCTCCAAGACCCCAACCCAGCGAGCCCAGCTTCAGGTGAGATTGGGTCCCTGGCTGGGACCACCCGCCCATCACCCATCCTCCTCCATCTTCGGGGCCGCTCCCGGCTTCCAGAAGAACCGCCCACACAGGCCCCTCCAAGACCCCAACCCAGCGAGCCCAGCTTCAGGTGAGATTGGGTCCCCGGCTGGGACCACCCGCCCATCACCCATCCCCTCCATCTTCGGGGCCGCTCCCGGCTTCTAGAAGAGCCGCCCACACAGGAAAGAGATCAGCCCCTCCAAGACCCCAACCCAGTGAGCCCAGCTTCAGGAAAGAGATCAGCCCCTCCAAGACCCCAACCCCAGCGAGGCCAGCTTCAGCTTCAGCTGCAGTAAGGAAGGAGACCAGTGGAAACAGAAAGCCCCCACCAGCACCCACTGGAAGAAGAGATGGGAAGAAGACAGAATAAGAGATCACTCAGCAATAGAAACACCAACACGACCCCACCAGAATCCAGGGATCCAACACCAGCAAGACCTGAAAAGCACTACATAGATGAAGAAGAGGAGACAGACCTTAAAAATTATTTCATGAAGATGATGGAGAGCCTCAAAGAAGAAACGAGGAAATCCCTTAAAGAAATAGAAGAAAAAACAAACAAAAAAATCCATGAAATGGGGGAAAAATTCAAGAAATAAACAAATCTCTCAAAGAATCTAAAGAGCACCAAGAAAAAACAACCAAGAAAATTAAGGAAACAGCTCAAACAGTTGAAGGATTGAAAGCTGAAATAGAAACGATAAAGAAAACACAGAATGAAGGGATGCTGGAAATAGAAAAGCTCGGTAAACGGTCTGGAATTACAGATGCAAGCATCACCAATAGAATACAAGAGATAGAAGAGAGAATCTCAGGTGTTGAAGACTCATTAGAGGACATAGCATCGTCAACCAAAGAAAATCTCAAAACCAACAAATCCTTAACACAAAATATTCAGGAAATATGGGACACCGTGAAGAAGCCAAACCTGAGAATAATAGGTATAGAAGAAGGTGAAGAACTTCAACTTAAAGGTACAGAAAACATATTCAACAAAATCATAGAAGAAAACTTCCCTAACCTAAAGAAAGATATGCCTATGAAAGTACAAGAATCTTACAGAACACCAAATAGGCTTGACCAGAAAAAGAAGTCACCTCGCCATATAATAATCAAAACATCAAACCTACAGAGCAAAGAGAAAATATTAAGAGCAGCTAAAGAAAAAGGCCAAGTAACATATAAAGGCAGACCTATCCGAATTACACCTGACTTCTCAATGGAAACGATGAAAGCCAGAAGATCCTGGTCAGATGTCCTACAAACGCTAAGGGAACAAGGATGCCAGCCCAGACTACTATATCCAGCAAAGCTCTCAATTACCATAGATGGAGAAAACAAAATATTCCATGACAAAGCCAGATTTAAACAATACGTATCCATGAATCCAGCTCTACAGAAAATGCTAGAAGGAAAACCTAGAGCCAAGGAAGATAACTACATTCACAAAGACACAGGCAATATAGAATCATACTTTACAAAACACTAAAAGAAAAAGGGAGGAGAAACTACACAAAATAACTTCACTAACAATAAATCAAGCGCAAACAAGGATCACCAATCAATGGTCATTAATATCCCTCAATGTCAATGGCCTCAACTTACCTATAAAAAGACACAGACTAGCAGAATGGATACGAAGACAGAACCCTTCCTTCTGCTGCATACAAGAAACACATCTCAACACCAAAGACAGACGTTATCTCAGAGTAAAGGGCTGGGAAAAGATCTTCCAATCAAACGGCCCCAAGAAACAAGCGGGCGTAGCAATCCTAATATCTAACAAATTAGGCTTCAAATTAAAATCAATCAAAAGAGATGAAGAAGGGCACTTCATATTCATCAAAGGAAAAATACATCAAGACGAAGTCTCGATTTTAAATATCTACGCCCCAAATACAAAGGCACCTACATTCGTGAAAGAAACATTACTAAAGCTCAAAATGCACATAAAATCTCACACACTAATAGTAGGAGACTTCAACACTCCGCTCTCACCGCTAGATAGGACCTCCAGACAGAAACTTAACAAAGAAACAAAAGAATTAATAGAAGTTATGACCCAACTGGGTTTAACAGACATCTATAGAACATTCCACCCAAATACAAAGGGATATACCTTCTTCTCGGCACCACATGGAACCTTCTCTAAAATTGACCACATAATAGGAAACATAGCAAATCTCCACAGATACAAAAAAATTGGAATAACCCCCTGCATCTTATCAGACCACCATGCATTAACATTAGAATTCAACAATAACACAAATCGCAGAAACCCTACAAACTCATGGAGATTGAACAATGCACAATTGCACCATCCCTGGGTAAAGGAACAAATAAAAAAAGAAATTAAAGACTTCCTCGATTTCAATGAGAATGAAGACACAACATACACAAACTTATGGGACACTTTGAAAGCAGTGCTGAGAGGAAAGTTTATAGCACTAAGTGCCCACATGAAAAAACTGGAGAACAGTCATACTAGAGAATTAATAGCACAGCTGAATGTTCTAGAACAAAAAGAAGCAAACTCCCCAGGAGGAGCAGACGCCAGGAAATAATCAAATTGAGGGCTGAAATCAATCAAGTAGAAACCAGGAAAACATTGAGAAGAATCAATGAAACAAAGAGTTGGTTCTTTGAGAAAATCAACAAAATAGACAAACCTCTGTCCAAACTAACCAAAAGACAGAGAGAGAACATGCTAATTAACAAAATCAGGGATGAGAAAGGGGACATAACAACGGACTCTGAGGAAATCAAGAGAATCATCAGGGCATACTTTGAAAATCTGTACTCCACAAAATTTGAAAATTTAAAGGAAATGGACAATTTCCTGGATAGATATCACTTGCCAAAACTAAATCAAGAACAGATAAATAATCTAAACAGACCTATAACCCCTAATGAAATAGAAGCAGTCATCAAAAGTCTCCCAAACAAAAAAAGCCCAGGCCCAGATGGCTTCAGTGCAGAATTCTACCAGAAATTCAAAGAAGAGCTCATTCCAATACTCGTCAAAGTATTCCACACTATAGAAGCAGGAGGCTCACTGCCAAACTCTTTCTACGAGGCTACAATTACCTTGATACCCAAGCCACACAAAGACACAACTAAGAAAGAGAACTATAGACCAATTTCCCTCATGAACATTGATGCAAAAATACTCAATAAAATACTTGCAAACCGGATTCAAGAACACATCAGAAAAATCATCCACCATGATCAAGTAGGCTTCATTCCAGGAATGCAGGGATGGTTCAACATTAGAAAATCTATCAATGTAATCCACCATATTAACAATCTGCGAAAGAAAAACCACATGATCATCTCACTAGATGCTGAAAAAGCCTTTGACAAAATCCAGCACCCCTTCATGATAAAGGTCCTAGAGAGATCAGGGATAACAGGAACGTACCTGAATATAATAAAAGCAATATACAGTAAACCAACAGCTAACATCAAACTAAATGGAGAGAAACTCAAAGCAATTCCTCTAAAATCAGGAACAAGACAAGGCTGTCCACTCTCTCCATATCTCTTCAATATTGTACTTGAAGTTCTAGCTACAGCAATAAGACAACAAAAGGAGATAAAGGGAATACAAATAGGAAAAGAAGAAGTCAAACTTTCATTATTTGCAGATGATATGATAGTTTACATAAGTGACCCAAAAACTCCGCAAGGTTACTCCTAGAGCTGATAAACACCTTCAGCAATGTGGCAGGATACAAGGTAAACTCAAAAAAATCAGTGGCCCTATTATATACAGATGATGAAGTGACTGAGAAAGAAATCAGAGAAACATCACCTTTTACAATAGCCAAAAACAGCATCAAATATCTGGGGATAATGTTAACCAAGGAAGGGAAAGACCTGTATATCAAGAACTTTGTGTCTTTGAAGAAAGAAATCAAAGAAGATACCAGAAAATGGAAAGATCTCCCATGCTCTTGGATTGGTAGGATCAACATAATAAAAATGGCAATCTTGCCAAAAGCAGTCTATAGATTCAATGCAATCCCTATCAAAATTCCATCACAATTTTTCAAGGACCTGGAAAGAACATTAAGCAACTTTATATGGAAAAACAAAAGGCCCAGGATAGCCAAAACATCCCTATACAATAAAGGAACTTCAGGAGGCATCACCATACCTGACTTCAAGCTCTATTATAGAGCTATAGTCCTGAAAACAGCTTGGTATTGGCACAAAAATAGGCAGGTAGACCAATGGAACCGAATCGAAAGCCCTAATTTTAACCCACACACCTATGAACACCTGATTTTTGACAAAGAAGCTAAAACTGTACAGTGGAAAAAAGAAAGCATCTTCAACAAATGGTGCTGGCATAACTGGGTAGTGGTATGCAGAAGACTGCAGATAGATCCATGTTTATCGCCTTGTACAAAACTTGAGTCCAAATGGATCAAAGATCTCAACATACATCCAGCCACACTGAAACTTTTAGAAGAGAAAGTGGGAGATACTCTTCAACGAGTTGGTACAGGAGACCACTTCCTAAACATAACACCAGTGGCACAGGCACTGAGATCAACAATTAACAAATGGGACCTTCTGAAACTAAAAAGCTTCTGTAAGGCAAAGGACACAATCAAAAAGACAAAAAGGCAGGCCACAGAATGGGAAAAGATATTCACTAACCCTACATCTGACAGAGGGCTAATCTCCAAAATTTACAAAGAACTCAAGAAACAAGTCTCCAAAACACCAAAGGATCCACTTGAAAGGTGGGGTACAGAGCTAAATAGAGAATTCTCAGTAGAGGAGGCTAAAATGGCCAAGAGACACTTAAGAAAGTGCTCAACATCCTTAGCCATCAGGGAAATGCAAATCAAAACAACTCTGAGATACCATCTTACTCCTGTCAGAATGGCTAGAATCAAAAACACCGAAGACAATTTATGCTGGAGGGGATGTGGAGAGAGAGGAACACTCCTCCACTGCTGGTGGGAATGCCAACTCATACAGCCTCTTTGGAAATCAGTATGGAGATTCCTCAGGAAAATGGGAATTAATCTACCACTAGACCCAGCAATTCCACTCTTAGGCATTTATCCAAATGAGGTAGGTTCATACAACAAGGGCATCTGCTCCACTATGTTCATAGCAGCGTTGTTTGTAATAGCCAGAACCTGGAAGCAACCTAGATGCCCCTCAACTGAAGAGTGGATAGAGAAAATGTGGTACATTTACACAATGGAGTATTACTCAGCAGAAAAAAACAATGGAATCTTGAAATTCGCAGGGAAATGGATAGCACTGGAAGAAACCATCCTGAGTGAGGTAACCCAGTCGCAAAAAGACAAACATGGTATGTACTCACTCATATATGGATTTTAGATATGGATCAGGATAGTGCCAGTCTGCACTTCCACAGATAGAGAGTCTGGGAAACAGGAAAGAACCTAAAAGATATGCATATATGCATAGTACCCAAGAGAAGAGGATGGAGACAAGATCCTCTGAATGGATGGGGAACAGGGCGAGGGGGGTAGTGGGACCTGGGAAGAATAGAGGGGGTAAAGAGGAAGGGAGTTGGTCATGGGGAACAGGAAGTTGAGGGGGTGGGGGTAGAATAGGGGGAACAGGGAATCATAGGATCGAAGACAGATAAGGCACCAGAGTGACCTCGAGTGATCTAAAGGTATAACATCAATTGGCAAGCTAAGCAATAGTGGAAGGACCACCTCGAATGCCCATTCCTGATAATGAACTTGATGTCTATAACTATCCGGGAGCCTTCATCCTGGGACTGATGGAAGCAGAGGCAAACACACAGCTAATCACTGAACTGAAGCCAAGGAACCCAATGACAGAGAGAGAGGAATGATGAGCAAATTGGCAAAGAATGGGCTGGCAAAACCAGCAGAGACAGCTGATCTGAACAGGGGAGTGCTCTTGGACCCCAGCCCGACAGTGGGGAGGCCAGATTGGGACGATCTGGACCCCCCAAATGTGAGTGTCAGTGAGAAGGCCTGGACAACCTATGGGGCTCTGAGCTGTGGATCAGTGTCTATCCCTGGTATACAATCTGTCTTCATGTGCCTATAGCACAAAGAGAGATGCTCTCTCAGCCTGGACTCTTAGGGGAGTGCCTTGACCCTACCAAGAGTAAAATGATAGACTCTAGACATCCCCTATGTGGAAGGATTTGGCAATAGGGTGGGAGGGAGGGTGGAAGGGGAGTGCGGGAAGAGGGGAGGGAGAGGGAACTGGGATTGACATGTAAAACAAGCTATTTAAAATTAAAATAAAAAATAATGTATAAAAAAAAGAAAAATGATGAAGGTGAGGAGATCTGAAAGAGTGCATCCTGGGAAATCAGATGACCACAGTGTGAGTAAGGACAGGCCTGGTGGCAGGGTAACAGTCAAAAATTTGACCAATCCATGTCTGGGGGGATGAAGGCTCAATCTATGGATTACACAATGAAATGAGAAACATTGTGATCAAATACCACCATATTTTCTTTTGAAATCTTGTACATAGTCCCTGAGATCTTGAGTTGAGATAGGGATGCTGACCCCTGTGTTTGTGAGGTTGAGAAGTCAGAGCCTATGCAAGAGATTCTATTTCATTCACAGGGAGAGCTAGAGATGCATGTGGCCCTGGGGAAAGCTGTGCTCAGTCTAGTAAGGACACCCTGGAGAGAAATGCTATGTACCCCAGTGAAGTTTCCTCCAGTGATCAGCTGACTTTAATGCACTGGCTTAGAAGAGAAAAAAATTGAAACTGCTTGTTGCTGAAGGATAAATCCTACTTCCAATTAGAACTTCACATCACATTGTAACTGTGTTTTTCACCTTTAGACATTTCGTCAATAAATACTATTGCTTTGCTACCTCCAGGCTTCCACTAGTAAGAACACATAACCATTGTTCTAGTTGCCAGAGTGAGTGAGGACACCAGTAATCAATGAATCACTCAGGCTTTCTGAATGATAGCATGGGCTTCATGATACCTAATCTAGATTCCATAAGAGATACTTGCTAGGAAAATGAAATGTTTTTTTATTGATGTTGCTGTCTTTATTAAGGTCACATATAGAATGAGGACACTGAGCCTTCACGAATGGTTTAACATGTTCCAGAAGAGAAGCTGGAATTTAAGGTTTTTTTTTCCCTCTTCATTTTCTTTTTTAATATATATTTTATTTTCCAGTTTAAATTTAGATAAGAAACGAGGTTGCTGTACAAGTCAGTTCCAGGTCCCTCTCCCATTCTCTCCCCTCCTCCCGTGCCCTCCCCAACCCCCCCGTTATCCCTCATTCCCCCAGGGAGGGTGAGGCCCTCCATGGGGGTGTCCAGAGTCTGTCATTTCATATAGGGCAGGGCCTAGACCCTTCCCCAAGAGTTCAGGGTGAGAGTGCAACTCACATTGTTCTATGGGAGTCCAAAGTCCATGTGTATACTTGGGATGGGTACTGATCTGCTGCCCAAGGCTCAATACATTCCCTAGGCCTCCTCACTGACACCCAGATTCAGGGTGTCTTGATCAGTCCCATGCTGGATTCCCAGGCTGATGCCTGGGATTCAAGAGTTAACCTTAGTCTGGTCAGCTGTTTCTGGGGGTTAAACCAGCCCAGTCTTAATCCCTTTGATCATCAGTCCTCCCTTTCTGTTACTGTCTTTCTTGAGTTCAGCTCAGTACTTTACCAAGGGAGTCTGCCTCTTCTTCGATCAGCCACTAAATGAAGTTTCTGTTTCCCAGACTCTCTGGCCATAGGATTGTAGGATGGCACTCCCCAGATTTATGTCTAAAATCCATATATGAGAGAGTACATGCCATGTTTCTCTTTTTGTGACTGGGTTACCTCACTCAGGATGGTTTCTTCTAGTGTCATCCATTTGCCTGCGAATCTCAATGATTCCATTATTTTTTTGTGCTGAATAGTACTCCATTGTGTAGATGTACCACATTTTCTCTATCCACTCTTCAGGTGAGGGACATCTAGGTTGCTTCCAAGTTCTGGCTATTACAAATAATGCTGCTATGAACATAGTGGAACAGACATCCTTGTTTTATGAATTGGCATCTTTTGAATATATGCCTAAGAATGGAGCTGCTGGGTCTTGTGGTAGGTTTATTCCCATTTTTCTGAGGAATCTCCACACTGATTTCCAAAGTGGCTGAACACAGTTGGCACTCCCACCAGCAATGGAGGAGTGTCTCCCATTCACCACATCCTCTCCAGCATAAATTGTCATTGGTGTTTGTGATTTTAGCCATTCTGACAGGAGTGAGATGGTATCTCAGAGTTGTTTTGATTTGCATTTCCTGATGGCTAAGGATGTTGAGCACTTTCTCAAGTGCCTCTCAGCCATTTTAGACTCCTCTATTGAAAACTCTCTATTTAGTTCTGCAGCCTACTTTTTAATTGGGTCCTTTGCTGTTTTGGAGACTTGCTTCTTGAGTTCTTTGTAAATTTTGGAGATCAACCCTCTGTCAGATGTGGGGATTAGTGAATATTTTTTCCCATTCTGTGGGCTGCCGTTTTGTCTTGCTGACTGTGTCCTTTGCCTTACAGAAGCTTCTCAGTTTCAGTAGGTCCCATTTATTAATTGTTGATCTCACTGTCTGTGCTACTGGTGTTATGTTCAGGAAGCTGTCTCCTGTACCAATTCGTTCAAAGGTACCACCCACTTTCTCTTCTAAGAGGTTCAGTGTGGCTGGATTTATGTTGAGGTCTTTGATCCATTTGGACTTAAGTTTTGTGCATGGTGATAAACATGGATCGATCCACATTCTTCTACATGCCAGTCTCCAATTATGCCAGCACCATTTGTTGAAGATGCTTTCTTTATTCCATTGTATATTTTTAGCTTCTTTGTCAAAGATCAGATGTTCGTACGTGTGTGGGTTAATACCTGGGTTTTCAATTTGATTCCATTGGTCTACCGGTCTATTTTTGTGCCAATACCAAGCTGTTTTCAGGAATATAGCTCTGTAATAGAGCTTGAGGTCAGGGATCGTGATGCCTCCGGACGTTGCCTTGTTGAACAGGGTTGTTTTGGCTATCCTTGGTCTTTTGTTTTTCCATACAAAATTGATTATTGTTCTTTCGAAGGTCTGTGAAGAATTGTGCTGGGATTTTAATGGGGATTGCATTAAATCTGTAGATTGCTTTTGGCAGGATTGCCATTTTTACTACATTGATCCTACCTATCCACGAGCATGGGAGATCTTTCCATTTTCTCAGGGCTTCTTTAATTTCTTTCTTTAAAGATTCAAAGTTCTTACGATACAGGTCTTTCACTTGTTTGGTTAGCGTTACCCCAAGGTATTTTATTTTATTTGTGGCAATTATAAAGGGTGATGTTTCTCTGATCTCTCTTTCAGCCCTTTATCTTCTGTATATAGTAAGGCTACTGATTTTCTTGAGTTGATCTTGTAGCCTGCCACTTTGCTGAAGGTGTTAATCAGCTGTAAGAGTATCCTGGTAGAGTTCTTTGGGTCATTGATGTAAACTATCATATCGGCTGCAAACAGTGAAAGTTTGAACTCTTCCTTCCCAATTTGTATCCCCTTGATCCCCCTTTGTTGTCATATGGCAATAGCTAGGACTTCAAGTACCATGTTGAAAAGGTATGGAGAGAGTGGACAGCCTTGTTTTGTTCCTGATTTTAGAGGAACTGCATTGAGTTTCTGTCCATTTAGTTTGATGTTGGCTGTTGGTTTACTGTATATAGCTTTTATTATGTTTAAGTATGTCCCTGTTATCCCAGATTTCTCCAAGACCTTTATCATGAAGGGGTGTTGGATTTTGTCAAATGCTTTTTCAGCATCTAGTGAGATGATCATGTGATTTTTGTTTTTCAGCTTGTTTATATGGTGGATTACGTTGATGGATTTTCATATGTTGAAACATCCCTGCATCCCTGGGATGAAACCTACTTGATCGTGGTGAATGATTGTTTTGATGTGTTCTTGGATCCGATTTGCCAGTATTTTATTGAGTATTTTTGCATCAATGTTCATGAGGGATATTGGTATGAAGTTCTCTTTCTTAGTTGTATCTTTGTGTGGCTTGGGGATCAAGGTAATTGAAGCCTCATAGAAAGAGTTTGGCAAAGTCCCTTCTGCTTCTATTGTGTGGAACACTTTGAGAAGAATTGGTATAAGCTGTTCTTTGAATTTCTGGTAGAATTCTGCAGTGAGGCCATCTGGACCTGGACTTTTTTTGGTTGGGAGACTTTTGATGACAGCTTCTATTTCCATAGTGGTTATAGGTCTATTTAAATTGCTTATCTGTTCTTGATCTAGTTTTGGCAAATGATAGCTATCCAGGAAGTCATCCGTTTCCTTTAAATTTTCGAATTTTGTGGAGTACAGGTTTTCAAAGTATGACCTAATGATTCTCTGGATTTCTTCAGATTCTGTTGTTATGTCCCCCTTTTCATTTCTGATTTTGTTAATTTGCGTGTTGACTCTCTGCTGTTTGGTAAGTTTGGACAAAGGTTTGTCTATCTTGTTGATTTTCTCAAAGAACCAACTGTTCGTTGCATTGATTCTTTGTATTGTTTTCCTGGTTTCTACTTTATTGATTTCAGCCCTCAATTTGATTATTTCCTGGCGTCTACTCTTCCTGGGGGAGTTTGCTTCTTTGTGTTCTAGAGCTTTCAGCTGTGATGTTAATTCTCTGCTAAACTGTTCTCCTGTTTCTTCATGTGATCACTTAGTTCTATGAAATTCCCCGTAGCACTGCTTTCAAATTTTCCCATAGGTTTGGGTATGTTGTGTCTTCATTGTCATTGAATTCGAGGAAGTCTTTAATTTCTTTTTTATTTCCTCTTTGACCCAGGGATGGTGCAGTTGAGCATTATTCAATTTTCATGTGTTTGTAGGTTTTCTGCAATTTGTGTTGTTGTTGAATTCTAATTTTAAAGCATGGTGGTCTGATAAGATGCATGGAGTTATTCCAATTTTTTGTAGCTGCTGAGGTTTGATATGTTGCCAAGTATGTGGTCGATTTTTGAGAAGGTTCCATGTGGTGGTGAGAAGAAGGTATATTCTTTTTTATGTTGATGAAATGTTCTATAGATATCTGTTAATCCCAGTTGGGTCATTACTTCTATTTGACCCTTTGCTTCTTTGTTGGGTTTCTGTCTGGTATTCCTGTCTAGTGGTGAGAGTGGTGTATTGAAATCTCCCACTATAACTGTGTGGGGCATTAGATGAGATTTAAGTTCTAATAATGTTTCTTTAACGAATGTGGATGCCTTTGTATTTGGGGCATAGATGTTCAGGATAGACACTTCATCTTGGTGGGTTTCACCTGTGATGAGTATGTAATGACCTCCTTCATCTCTTTTGATTGATTTTATTTTAAAGTCTAGTTTGTTAGATATTAGGATTGCTACCCCTGCTTGTTTCTTGGGTCCATTTGATTGAAAAAATTTTTCCAACTTTTAACTCTCAGGTAATGTCTGTCTTTGAGGGTGAGGTGTGTTTCTTGTATGCAGCAGAAGGAAGGGTTCTGTCTTCGAATCCATTCTGCTTGTCTGTGTCTTTTTATGGGTGAGTTAAGGCCATTAATATTGAGGGATATTAATGACCATTGATTGCTCATCCTTCTTCGATTTATGATGGTTGTTGTTGGTGGAATTATGTGCGGAATTTCACCCCTTTGTTCTTTTGGCTGTTGGTAGAGAGGATTCTCTAATGGTTATGTTTTTCTGGTTGTAGTTAGCTTCCATGGGTTGGAGTTTTCCTTCCAAAATTTTCTGTAGGGTTGGGTTAGTGGACACATATTGCTTGAATCTAGTTTTGTCATGGAATATCTTGTTTTCTCCGACTATAGTGATTGAGAGCTTTGCTGGGTATAGTAGTCTGGGCTGGCATCCATGGTCTCTTAGTGTAAGTAGAATATCTATCCAGGACCTTCTGGCTTTCAGAGTTTCCATGGAGAAATCAGGTGTAATTCTGATAGGTCTGCCTTTATATGTTACTTGACCTTTTTCCTTAGCTGCTCTTAATATTCTTTCTTTATTCTGTATGTTTGGTGTCTTGATTATTATGTGGCGAGGGGATTTTTTTATGGTACACTCTATTTGTTGTTCTGTAGGCTTCTTGTACCTTCATTGGCATGTCTTTCTTAAGGTTGGGAAAGTTTTCTTCTATGATTTTGTTGAATATGCCTTCTGCCCCTTTGAATTGGATTTCTTCTCCTTCTTCTATACCTATTATTCTTAGGTTTGGTCTTTTCATGGTGTCCCATATTTCCTGGATGTTTTGTTTTAAGGATTTGTTGGATTTAAGGTTTTCTTTGGTTGATAAATCCATGTCTCCTAGTGTATCTTCAACACTTGAGATTATCTCTTCCATCTCTTTTTTCTGTTGGTAATGCTTGTATTGGTAGTGCCTGACTGTTTGTCCAGCTTTTCTATTTTTTGCCTTTCTTCAGATTGTGTTTTTTTTAATGTCTCTATTTCAGTTTTCAACCCTTGCAGTGTTTGCATTGCTTCTTGCAATTTTCTGTTTATCTTTTCGTCCCTTTGTTGCCTATTATGAATTTTTTGGTTTGTTCTTTCTTCCATTTCTTGCCTTTTTTGGTTTGCTTTTTGTCCCATTTCTCGCATTTTTGCTTTGTTTCTTCTTCCATTTCCTGCCTTTTTTGGTTTGTTTCTTCTTCCATTTTTTTCATTTTTTGCTTTGTTTTTTCTACCATTTCTTGCATTTTTTGCTTTGTTTCTTCTTCAATTTCCTGCCTTTTTTGGTATGTTTCTTCTTCCAATTCTTGCATTTTGGAAAATGAAATTTAATAAAGCAAAATCAGTGTGAAAATTACCAACTTGGTAATCATAACAAAGGCTAGATAAAATTCTTGTGATTATTAAATTCCATTGCAAAGAGATGAAAACATTATTCAATAACTTTTAAAGTTATATTCATTGATAAAGATTGTCTCATGTTGTATCTTAATTTTCAAACTGAATTCCTATCAGATAATGACAAAACTCACCCATGGGAGGTATGAACCTGTCTTATCAGATAACATGGACACCGAGAGGCCTGCAGAGATGGCTCACTCATTAAAAGCAAGGTTCACAACCAAAACCAAAAGTCAGAAGCAGGGCTGGGTGTCACTCTTGGTGCTGTGTTCCTGGAGCATTTCCTTTCTTACCCAGACAGTCAATAGTTAAGGAATATCAGCTCCCTGGTCACAAGTCACACAAGGTCACACTTCAATTTAGACATATTGCAACTCTAAGTGAGGGGTTTATTTAGCTTCATAATGTTTTATTCATTCATTTATTTGTTGCTTGTTTTTTTCCTTTTATATTTTTTTTCTTCATACCCTGAATATGTTCAGTTTAGCTATGGTCAACTGGTATTATAATTACCTTTTAATTCAATTTTCTAATCCAAATTAGTCCCTGACAAAATTGATATTTTGTTTTGTTGAAAGTAATGTAAAGGCATTATAAACAAAATTTTCATAAAAAATACTAATTCTTAAGTCTTAAATAGGATTTGAAGATATTTTTGATTTTGTATACTAAATATGTTAATGAGGGAAGAGGACAAAATGACTCTGTGGACATGAAGGAAAAATATCGTTTCCTTTGTTAAAGATTAATCAAGGCTGCATTCAGTGGGTCTTTCATATGGTTTTAAGGATGGCCGGCCGCAATATGTTGTATGGTGATAGGTAGTCAGGATCTCACATGCAGTATTGTGAAGTGGGGTTGTATAACCAAGATGAAGAGGGAAGGTCACTGTATGGCAGATTATTAGGATGAAATTATCAGGCATAAACACTTGTCAGACGAATAGTGTCTACCTATTGTGGCAATACCATACAGGACTGCTCTATTATCAGAATCCCTTGGGCATCACACAAATGACTTATCTCACACACTCATGCCCTGTAACCAAATCTTGGAAGCATCATGGTTTTAATCCCTACTCACACCCTCAGAAACTGGCAATCACAGATCTCTTCAGCTCCTTCAGAGTTATGCCTTTTTGAAAATATCAGTTTTAAATCATACATTATTTAATCTTTGTAGATTGCTTTTACTATGCTATATGAGGTTATCTCACATTTTCATGATTTGACATTTCCAAAATTTATTGATAATCAATATTCCTTCTTGCACATAAATACTTCCTTTATCCATATACTTACTGGAGGTAATTCTGATTGCTTGTGTTTTTTTATCATTTATTAATAAACTTCTAGATACAGTATTGGAATGCATACATTTTCAATTTATCTGGGTAAATACATCCCGGCATCAGCTCTAATGGATATATCAAAAGAATGCTTAGAACGCCAAGCCCCATCAAAGCAGCTTCACCATGTTGTAGTCCCATCAGCACTGGGTGTGGCTTTTCCTCCTCCATTCTCCAGGAGCATTTGGTGACCTCAGGAATCTGAATTCATTGTCTTTAAAGGAATTCTCTTCAGCAGGCACAAATATTCTCTCAGTTCTTTTCCCAGAAGACATGATACTGAACATCTTTCCAAACATTGATTTCTCATCTGTGTGTCTTCTTTGGTGAGGTTGCTCCTGTGATATTTTACATATCTTTTTGACTGAGAAAAATGACCCTATATGAACAATATTTGTGAGTTAAAGGCATTGTTCAGTGGATAAGAGTAGGTACTATTCCTACAGAGAGAAAATCTTAGTTCATTTCCCAACACCCAACTCAAGTGGCTCATATCCATCTACACCCCAGCTCCAGGGCATCAGACAATGCCTTCCAGACTCCACAAGTACCTGAAGTCCAATGAACATATTCACACAGACACACACACACATACACATGATTGATTTTTCAAAATGTCTTTAAAATTAATATGTAATATATTACAGAATCCATAAGAGAGCAAGAATTTAAACTAAATTCTGATCAAGACTAGCACCCTAAATATTGAAGTACATGATATGAAGTATTTTTAATTCATAGTTTGATGTGAAATATAAAATTCTGATGTCCAATAAAGCAATTGGTAGTATCACAGTGCATGCTCTGAAGAACTTTCCCAATTGGTCAATCCATTTATCTACACAATATAAGACATTTACATTCATTAAACATATAATTCATCCTGTTCGAAGAAACTCCTAAGAATTCAGTGTTAAGAAATTTTGCCAGGTGGTGGCACTCACTTTTAATTCCAGCACTTGGGAGGCAGAGGCAGGTGAATCTCTGAGTTTGAGGCTAACCTGGTCTACAGAGCAAGTCCAAGCATGTCCATGGCTATACAATGAAACCCTGTATTGAAAACCAAAACAATTTTTGCATTATTATTTCTTTCCATTGTTTTCAGAGTGGGGAAGGAGAGGAGCAGGGAATGATTCTTCCATTTGTTTAATACATATTTAATAAATGTGGTTGGTTCTGCTTTAGGTTCAGAAAACTGCACGAGTCAGACAAATATCAAGAGGAACTACTTTAATGTTGAGCATGTATGATTATATACTAACATGAAGCAGGTCCACAGGAAGAATGATAAAAGTGGAAAACCAGCAAATAAAATATGATCAACAAGATAGAGGGAAGTTAGATGGTCATTAGGTCAGACAAATTTCTCCAAGGAGGGGACAATTGCAACAGACCTAATGGAGGATCAGACTTGAGAATGTGGCAGTTACAGGGGGAGATTTTGGCTTGCAGAAATTGCCAAAATGTAAAAGAATAATGATGGCAAAAGCTGTGAGGAAGACATGTGTTTTGCATTGTTGGGGAAGACTTGTGTATATGTCAATAAATTACTGCTGGCGAATAGGAATATAGATAGGTGGGGCTAGGAGTCCAGGAGGATTCTGGGAAGGAGAAACACGAGGAGTCGACATGTAACCGCATGGGGTAGGAAGCCCGGAACTATTCTCCGATAAGAGACATACTTGGATTAACTATTATGGGTAATTACTTAAGGCAGAGCTAGCCAGTAAGAGACAAGCAAGGCCAACAGCTTCATAATTAATACAGTGTCTTGTGTGTTTATTTGGGGACTAGAAAGCGGCAGAGCCCAGGCAGCTGGCAGGGGATAAACCAAAGCAGCTAGCAAGGAAAAGGCTTCTCTTTAACAGAATGGTGTCAGGAGCAGGATTGAATTTCCACTAAAAACAACAAAAGCTTTAAAGGAATTTTAGAAATGGAAGAACAGAGAGAAGCACAGATTTTGGTAGGAGCATTTTTCTCAGGTGTGCTCTGTTTTGCTAGCAGCAAGCCAAGGTTCACATGGCTCACTTACAGGAGTCTTCCTGACTCGTCATAAAAAGAAAAAAAAACAGCCAGCAAGGTTGTTTTAAGAGACTCTGCTAACGACTGAAAAGTGTGTATGTACAGCTGGAAGTGGCAGCTTTTGCTGGATGTCAGCATGGACTGAGGCAGTAAGCTGGAATCACGCTTACACCCGCCATCTTGACGAAAAACCCGCAGTTTAAAAAAGCCGCGGTTTTACAGATAAGACACATGGCCAGAAAAATATATTTACAGTAATGTCAGACTTGGATGAAGAAAACCTCTAAAGGTTTACAGTGTGTTTAAAAATATACGTGAGATTGAGAGAGAAAAAGAAACGACAAAGTAGTATATAAATACAAAAGCTGGCATTGTGGTGGCGCACGCCGGTAGGATTTACTCCAGAGGCAGAGGCAGGCAGATTTCCAAAGAGAAACCTTGTCTCAGAGAAAAATAAATAAAAGTAAAATAAATAAAGTAATAATAGATAAATAAATAAGCCATGTAAAGATGGAAAATACACAGAGAGTCTGGATACTGTACGCTATTGTTTTTCAGTTTTTGGATTGCTAAGGAAGGAACAGCTGCTAAAGTACACTTGATTATAAATGCTGCTAAATTAATCCAACTTCTATCTTTTGAAAATGCCTTGACTTCAAAATTTAAGTATAAAGATATGTTACTCGGAAAAGGAGTTTTAGTTTATGTTTCCACAGAAAATGAAAAGCTGAGGATTCCTTCCAAGCTTCTGTGGTTTGATGAACCAAGACCCCCCGAAGCAGTGGATCAGATGTTCCAACAATTGAAACAGTTAAGATGATGCAGTCTTACAGACCCCGAAAATATGGACTTATACAGGTTTCTGAGTTTTGTCATGATCCCCATGGTATGAAAGGCGCCCCCTTCCAGCAGGAAGCAGTTTGGAATGAGCGAGGTCCCAATTCCCATCTTGTTTATAAATCTTTGTTTGCATTTAAATGGGATTGTTTATAATTGGTTAATTATCACAACCAATCTCCTTTTAGTGGTAAGAAGGGGAATTATGGCATGGGTATTGGTTTTCAGTTATTGATACAAACTCAAGGTCAATTTTGTGATGTGTATATTTCTCCTCTTGAAAAAGTATTGTGCTTATACTGATCTTTTAAATTGTCATGCATAATTGAATACAGACTATAGATAGTTACTTATAATAGAACTTATAGTTAGGTAAGTTAGGTTTTCTAGATATACAGAAATATATTTGACATAAACAGTCTTCAAACCTTTCAAAGGCCTTCAGAAAATGGCATTTAAATGGTTTACTGTTTTTCTTCACAATGAGAAATGTCTACTCCTGGCAGGACCAATTACGTCTGAGAGGAAGATGGGCATCGAAGAAACTCGTTATGGAGTTTGCTTTCAACATGGCAAGATTAGCCATTTGGACAAGAAACTGTTCTTGCCTAGACTGTTTAACTGTAGCTGTATAAACTGGACATGCAGGACCCACAGGAAAGTGACTGCTGAACTCAGTCTTACAGGGTTCCTGCTTCATGGAAGTGTACGAGACTTTCTGTAGGACACAGAAAAATGACTGACAGACTGCCAATGCAGATGGACAGTTTGAAATTTCCTGCTTTGCTAAGAAGTGTTCCAGACACATTGTGGCCTATGGGCTGAAGATGGATGCCCCAATGTTACAGAGGAACTTTGGGTGACTGTCCAGGCAGTAAGATATCTCTGTCAATCCTAGTGATTATATATTATCCTTCTGTGGTCTTTGATAGAGTTGAAGACAGATAGCTATAATTATAGTTTTCCTTAGTTATGATAAAAGATAAGCTACGTATAGGACTTTGGACTCACAAGGATGTGATGGATGATATTTTCTTTAGATCTTGCTAAATGTTAATAGACAAAATGTTGTAACTGTGTTCTTACTTGATAACTGTTCTGTCATATACAATTTGAATATGTTAAAGTTAAGACCTTACTTTTTGTTTAAACAGAAAAGAGGAGATGGTGGGGAAGTCCTGTGTATATGTCAATAAATTACTGCTGGCCAATAGGAATCTAGATAGGTTGGGCTATGAGTCCAGGATGATTCTGGGAAGGAGAAACATGAGGAGTCGACATGTAACCGCATGGGGTAGGAATCCCGGAACTATTCTCAGGTAAAAGACATACTTGGATTAACAATTATGGGTAATTACTTAAGGCAGAGCTAGCCAGTAAGAGACAAGCAAGGGCAACAGCTTCATAATGAATACAGTCTCCTGTGTGTTTATTTGGGACTGATGTGGATCTGGAACCAGGCTGGCGGGATGGCTTCACTCAAGGAAATATCTTCTCTTTAACATTGCATGTTTGGGAAAATATGAAGAGCTACTAAAGTCAGAGTAACAATGGTCCACTTCACAAGTTGCTAAACTCCTATTTCTGTCTCAAGAAAAACAAAGAAAGAAGAAAAGACACACGAAAATTTCATGTACAAAATAAAATCTCCCTATATCAGCTCCTGGTTAAGCTGCAGAGGAACTAAGCAATGAAAGGTTTGTAGCAGTATATTCCCATAGGCAATTCAATATTAAAACAGTAAATACTAAGCTGTGAAATGTGTATAGGAAATTAACTAAATAACTAAACTATAATATTTCCCACAAAAACTATTACAAAAAACAATAAAACATTAGTTCATATCTTGTTCCTATACTCCTTTATGTTAATATAACCTTGAATTTATTTGAAGAGCAAGGTCCCACTTTGCTGTTTTAGAACATTTTGTAGCAGGAAATAACCTCCTGACACAAACAATACTAGTAAAACAGCAAAATTCCAATAGGAAGTCCGGTAAATATTGACAGAGGCATTTTGCTACCCCCAACTCCATCCCACCCTTGAATGCTTTTATGATATCCAACTGAGCAGCAGCAATCTTAAAACTGCTTGTATTCAAACCATCTTCTCTGACAACACCTCCATGCAGTTAAACACCAGCTAGGAACTGCAAATCTCCCCAATTATAGGAGAGAAAAGCAATCCTATGACTTCCAGATTAATAGGGTTTTCTGATATTTTCAGATACAACCTTAATTGCTGTAGCTAATTGTGTTTGTTAAATGAAATGCCAAATACAGCTTCACTTACTATTTCTAAGGGATATTTTTATATACATCATTCTTGTTTCTAATGTAATTTCTCTGAACTCACTGAATAAGCAATAGGCTCCCAAAAGAGTGTTGCTTACACGACTCTGGGCCATGCAAGGGCATGTTAGCAATGTGCTGAGACACGTATGGTTCCCATTCCCATTGTATAGAAGAAGTTTGTGAGCTATAGGAAAATTCTAGTGGGAATCCATGGCCACATAACTCAAAGGAAACAGAGAACAGTTTGACCTGGGCTACAGAAACTGCCTATAATCATTCCTTGGCCTGTGTCCTAGAATTATTGAGCTAATTGATGGTTCAAAAGAAAAACTGGATACTTATGTATTAACTCTAAATCCTTCACAGTAAGTGTAAAAATGAATTAATGTAGAGTTGTGATCCAAAGACTGTATGTATATTGTGTACATATTTTATAAATTACATAATGTTTATGTGTATAAAATATGACACGGCCGGGTGGTGGTGGCACAAGCCTTTAATCTGAGCACTCGGGAGGCCAAGGCAGGCAGACCTCTGTGAGTTCGAGGCCAGGATGGACCAACAGCCTCCAAAACAATACAGAGAAACCCTGTCTCATAAAACCAATAAATAAATAAATAAATAAATAAATATGACACATATATTTATATACATAGTCTATTCACTTATGTTCAATATGTATACATTTAAATCATTATCTTTTGATGGGTAGACTGCTGGGAAAATATAATATTATTGATAAAATAGTTTTTCTAGGATTATTGAAATGGAAAATAGCTAAGTGACACAATTTTTATTCTTTTAGAATGGTATTTTAAGGAGAACAGTGACAGATTGTTAAGAGACCAAATTGAAGGAAAACCTGCTAATTAAATTTATTGAACACAGTGTGTTTCTGTTTGTTTTGGAAACTAGAAGCTGTGCAAACTTTTGGACACAGCCTCTGCAGCTTTCAAATGCTGTTCTTGTGTGAGAGACCCCCATTTTCCACGAGGCAGAGTTTAAGTGCCCTGGTGAATTAAGAAACTCCCAGCAACCCACTTTCAGAAACAGGAGCAGCTTTAAGTCTGTCAATTAAAGGATGTGAGGATACAGGGACCAGACTTCAAAGCAAAAGTACCTGGAACAGTTAAAGTAGGTGGGAACACTCTTTAACTAACCACCAAGTCACATTACATGTGATGTGTCATGATTTAATTAAATGCTGACATTTCCTAAATTACTAATTTTCATCATATGACATCCCATTAGTGTGCAAATGGATATGATAATGATGTTCCTGTCAGTTGGGCCTTCTTAGGATTTCTTCTTACAGTTTTAACATCATTATAAAAATATAAATATAGTTTTCATGCCATATTAACCAATAAATGAAAGTTCAGTTAGAAATGTTATATTTTTACATATTTATCATATGTTTCTATATGTAGGATTATATATTTTCACACCCATGTGTATGTATATATATATATCATATGTTTTGTATATATACATATATATGTATATATGTATGTATGTATAATGCTGTGATCCAGATACTAAATATATTTCCCACAATGTGAGCATTTAAATTAATTCATCAATTATGATATACATCCAATTTCATTTAGCTTACCGATTAATTTTTCATTCCTGGAAGACTCCCTTTGTATCCTATTATTATATAAAATAGCACCCTCACTCAAAAGGCTATGGTAGTGATTAAATGATAAAGGTGACTTATCTAGTGACATTTGAATTACTCAGTTGCCAGTTGGTGGCTGCTTGTGGAGGATTAGGAGTGGCTTTGCTTGAGGAAGTATATCGCTGGTTGTTGAACTCTAGGTTTCAAAAAGTCATCTTCATTTTGAGTTGGTTATTTCTGCTTCTTGTTAATGGCTCAAAATGTGAGCTCTCAGCTGCTGTCCAGTTCCTCTGCTGTGGCATGCTATACATTAACCACCTGGAACAACTACCCTCAGATATGAACTTCCTTCTATAATTTCTTTAGCCATGGTGTTTTATCAGAGCAAGAGAAAAGTAACAAATGCAGCTACTCTCCCTTTATTTAACTTCTCATTTCTCTCTGGTGAATCCGGAGTGTTCTATGTGAATTTGTTTCCATATTTTATATCCTCTGAAATGGAAGTATCTCTTAGACACTGTTACATATTTAATACCTTTAGTGCTTTCGGGCTTTTTTTAGGTGCTTGTAGGATGCTCAGTGCCCTAACTAATGATTGCATTTGTGAACTGAATTAATGACCAATGAAAGTCACACCAAATGCATAACTACAAATGACTCATCTACATTCCTGTGAACTATTGACACCACAGGATGTGATTAACTTCACTATGTAATTATGTTCCTTCCTTCTGCTAGTATGATTTAATATGGACAGTAAGAAAATCACACCAAATAGTCAAATTTAATGCTTTTTGTAATTATTTTGAAAAAACAAAGTCATTGGCAGTGCATTGAAGTAAGTGTATATGGGTTATTATTATTTTATATCAACACAATGTGACTTCTGGTGTCTATGTAAGTATAATACAATTTTTAAATTTGGCCTTAAGGAGTGGGGGAATATTTACCTGCATTATAGTTAAATACAGCTGATTAATACTTATAAATATTTTAATCTTTTGATAATTACATTCAGATAATAGGAAATGTGTTTTGCAAAAGGAATTCTCTCTATCCTGAAGCAAGAAATCTGAAAGTTACAGGACTTCTCTGCTCATTTGGTACTGAATATTTGACTGCAAAGATAACAAGAAAAATAATAATTATCAATGTGTGACTTTTCCTGGAGAAATGTGATCAAATATCTTTTTATTCCAGATAGGAAAAAGAAGACAAATCAAAGCAATAGTTCAATATAATATGAGTAAGTATTTACTTAGAGGATCATAGATGGCTTAAATGCAGCAGTGTCACCAAAACCCCACCCTAGAATGTCACACATGAAACCTGCATCCCTGGACCTCCACACACATTGTTCAAGGTGTTAAACAGGTTAAAATCTTTCTGTTTCTGGAGTCCTCGTGATGGCAAGAGGATATGTTAGTCTTGTAAGTTTCAAGAACTTCCTGAGACTGGTGAATTATTTTATGAGACTTGTAAGTTTTCTTGACTTCCTGTGTTTTAATCACTGACTCCCAGATGTAATGTTTAAGTTCACAGGTTGCTAAACACTTACCCACTAAAAGGTTTTATGTGGTCAAAGGGACTTCTTCCTCTCAGCAGGTGGCCATCATTACATGGCTAAAAGGGTGGGCACTAAGTCTGATCAAGAGCCTCATATACTTGACATCCCTGGAAGAGGTTTTGGTTTTCATTATATATTTTCATAGTTCTTAACTAAATTATGACTTGCTACTTTTCTGAGCTTCTACTTTTGATTTAAAATGATCATTGATATAATAGTTACCTTGTTTTATAAATGAGTACATTAGTTTTAATAGTATTTCAGATGTGGAAACTGATTATAAAATAATTTTACTTTGGAAAACGGATTCAAACATTCAATAACGTATATTCAATTTAAATTTAAGTAATTAATACCAAATTTACTATAAATATGTAAGAAATGATATGGTTTATTATGATTATTTAGGGATTTTTAACTTTTTAGGTGAGTTTCAGCATATATCATATGCTATCCTTGAATTCTGTGCACCCAAAGGCTGTCCTGAATTTTCTGGTCCTGCAACATTAGCTTTGAAACCATTTGGTCACAGGCGATGAACACCACCACAGACAGGCAATTTATTGTGATTGGTTTCATGGCTATACCTATTTGAGTTAGCATGATGTTACCTCTATCGTGGCATTTAGGCACATCGCAAATGGAAGTGAGCCTTTGAAAGCATTTTATAACAATGTTAGTTACTTTGCAGAGGATAGTTAAGAATACCAGCTATTATTCCAGAGGACCCAAAATTTGATTCTCAGTTTCTTCATTGTTGCTTACATCCATCTGTCACTCTGATTACATGAAAGCCAATGCCCTCTTCTAGGTTCCATGACACCAGACACATAGTGTACAAACATACATGCAGGCAAGCGCATCAACATATATAATGTAAACTACTCTCATGTTTTATATTAAAACATCATAAAGTGAGATGAAAAGATTCTGGTCAGCATGGATATCTTACCCAAAACTGCTGATATATTCTTTACGATTAATTAAATCTTGCTTGGGGATTCAGAAAGCAAATCAAGCCTCAAGCTACATAGATCAAACAGTGGTGATGCACACCTTTATTCCCAGGACTCAAGATCAATAAGTAGGTGAATCTCTTTTACTGAAGGCCATAATGACTATGTGAAATTGATCCTGTCCTAAAAGAAACAGCTCACACAAAGGTGATCTCAGTACTTGGGATTACATGCCTTTAATCCCAGCAATTGGGAGGTGGAGGCAGGAAGATTAAACTAGGTACAGAAAGTAATATAAGGGGAGGTGAGACAGTAATTCATAGCCTTTTGCCTCTGAGGATTTGGCGAGATAGGGTTACCATTTCAGCTGCTTAGAGATAATATCTACAGGCGGGGCTACTTTGATTTTTTTGATATTCAGCTTGAAGCTAGAACCCCAGTATTTGCTCTGGGCCTTTTGTTTACCATGCTACAAAAACATTGTAAACCATTCTTCACTCAAAAAAATTAAATATTCACCTACTTATATTTTATTCAAGTCATGTTTTGATGACATTTTAAGGAACAAAAGCAAATGTCATATAAAATTTAAAAGTAGTGCAGTGCACAGCAATGATTTTATGTGTTTATCTAATTTCTCCTAAATATTGTCTCCAGACATGTTTTCCATATTAGATTCAGTCCATATTGTTAGACTCACTATGAAAATACTCAAGTAGCAATTTGATGAAGAGAGGTAGTGATTTAATGATTAATAGACAAAACAATGCAAGCTTAAAACATGTCTAACGAAATAAGACTAGTAAGTACTGTTCATTGGTCTACCTGCCTATTTTTGTGCCAATACCAAGCTGTTTTCAGGACCAAAGCTCAATAATAGAGCTTGAAATCAGGTATGGTGATGCCTCCTGAAGTTCCTTTATTGTATAGGGTTGTTTTGGCTATTCTGGGCCTTTTGTTTTTCCATATAAAGTTGATTGATATTCTTTCCAGGTCTGTGAAGAATTGTGGCAGAATTTTGATAGTGGTTGCATTGAATCTGTAGACTGCTTTTGGCAAGATTGACATTTTTATTATGTTGATCCTACCAATACAAGAGCATGGGACATCTTTCCATTTTTTGGTATCCTCTTTGATTTCTTTCTTTAAAGACTCAAAGTTCTTGATATACAGGTATTTCACTTCCTAGGTTAACATTATCACCAGATATTTGATGCTGTTTACGGCTATTTTAAAGGGTGAGGTTTCTCTGATTTCTTTCTCAGTCACTTCATCGTCTGTATATAATAGGGCCACTGATTTTTTTTAATTTACCTTGTATCCTCGCACTTTGCTGAAGGTGTTTATCAGCTCTAGGAATTCCCTTGCAGAGTTTTTCGGGTCACTTATGTAAACTATCATATCATCTGCAAATAGTGAAAGTTTGATTTCTTCTTTTCCTATTTGTATCCCCTATATCTCCTTCTGTTGTCTTATTGCTGTATCTAGGAATTCAAGTACAATATTGAAGAGATATAGAGAAAGTGGACAGCCTTGCCTTGTTCCTGATTTTAGCAGAATTTATTTGAGGTTCTCTCCATTTAGTTTGATGTTAGTTGTTGGTTTAATGTATATTGCTTTTATTATATTCAGGTATGTTCCTGTTATCCCTGATCTCTCTAGGACCTTTATCATGAAGGGGTGCTGGATTTTGTCAAAGGCCTTATCAGCATCTAGTGAGATGATCATGTTGTTTTTCTTTCGCAGGTTGTTTATATGGTGGATTATATTGATAGATTTTCTAATGTCGAACCATCCCTGCATTCCGGGGCTGAAGCCTACTTGATCATGGTGGATGCTTTTGCTGATGTGTTCTTGAATCCGGTTTGCGAGTATTTTATTGAGTATTTTTGCATCAATGTTCATGAGGGAAATTGGTCTATAGTTTTATTTCTTAGTTGTGTCTTTGTGTGGCTTGGGAATGAAGGTAATTGTACCCTCATAAAAGGAGTTTGGCAGTGAGCCTCCTGCTTCTATTGAGGAGTATTGGAGTTAACTCTTCTTTGAATTTCTGGTAGAATTCTGCACTGAAGCCATCTGGGCCTGGGCTTTTTTTTGTTTGGGAGGCTTTTGATGACTGCTTCTATTTCATTAAGGGTTATAGGCCTGTTTAGATTGTTTATCTGCTCTTGATTAAGTTTTGGCAAGTGATATCTATCCAGGAAATTGTCCATTTCCTTTAAATTTTCAAGTTTTGTGGAGTACAGATTTTCGAAGTATGCCCTGATGATTCTCTGGATTTCTTCATATTCTGTTGTTATGTCCCATTTTTCATTTCTGATTCTGTTAATTAGCATGCTCTCTCTCTCTGTCTTTTGGTTAGTATGGACAGAGGTTTGTCTATTTTGTTGATTTTCTTAAAGAACCAACTATTAGTTTAATTGATAATTCTCAATGTTTTCCTGGTTTTTAATTGATTAGTTTCAGCCCTCAATTTGATTATTTCCTGGTGTCTGCTCCTCCTGGGTGATTTTGCTTCTATTTGTTCTAGAATGTTCAGCTGTACTATTAATTCTGTAGTATGAGTGTTCTCCAGTTTCTTCATGTGTGCACTTAGTGATATGAATTTTCCTAAGTGTCCCATAGGTTTGCATATGTTGTGTTTTCATTCTCATTGAATTTATTTCTTTACCCAGGGATGGTGCAATTGAACATTGTCCATTTCCATGTCTTTGTGGGGTATCTGCGAATTGTGTTATTGTTGAATTCTAGTTTTAGTGCATGGTGTTCTGAGAGGATACAGGGGGTTATTCCATTTTTTTTGTATCTGTGGAGATTTGCTGTTTTCTATTATGTGGTCAATGTTAGAGAAGGTTCCATGTGGCCGCGAGAAGAAGGTATATCCCTTTGTGTTTGGGTGGAATGTTCTATAGATGTCTGTTAATCCCAGTTGGGTCATATGTTCTATTAGTTCCTTTGTTTCTTTGCTAAGGTTCTGTCTGGAAATCCTGTCTAGTGGTGAGAGTGGAGTGTTGAAGTCTCCCACACTTAGTGTGCAATTATGTGTGCAACTTGAGCTTTAATAATGTTTCTTTCGATTTGCATTTCCCGGATGGCTAAGGATGTTGAGCACTTTCTCAAGTGCCTCTCAGCCATTTTAGACTCCTCTATTGAAAACGCTCTATTTAGTTCTGCAGCCCACTTTTTTACTAGGGTCCTTTGGTGTTTTGGAGACTTGCTTCTTGAGTTCTTTGTAAATTTTGGAGATCAACCCTCTGTCAGATGTGGGATTAGTGAATATTTTTCCCATTCTGTGGGCTGCCTTTTTGTCTTGCTGACTGTGTCCTTTGCCTTGCAGAAGCTTCTCAGTTTCAGTAGGTCCCATTTATTAATTGTTGATCTTACTGATCTTACTACTGGTGTTATGTTCAGGAAGCTGTCTCCTCTACCAATTCGTTCAAGGGTACCACCCACTTTCTCTTCTAAGAGGTTCAGTGTGGCTGTATTTATGTTGAGGTCTTTGATCCATTTGGACTTAAGTTTTGTGCCTGGTGATAAACATGGATCGATCTGCATTCTTCTACATGCCAGTCTCCAATTATGCCAGCACCATTTGTTGAAGATGCTTTCTTTATTTCATTGTATATTTTTAGCTTCTTTGTCAAAGATCAGATGTTCGTACGTGTGTGGGTTAATACCCGGATTTTCAATTCGATTCCATTGGTCTACCTGTGTATTTTTGTGCCAATACCAAGCTGTTTTCAGGACTTTAGCTCTATAATAGAGCTTGAGGTCAGGGATGGTGATGCCTCCGGACGTTGCCTTGTTGAACAGGGTTGTTTTGGCTATCCTGGGTCTTTTGTTTTTCCATACAAAATTGATTATTGTTCTTTCAAGGTCTGTCATCTCACCCCTGTCAGAATGGCTAAAATCAAAAACACCAATGACAATTTATGCTGGAGAGGATGTGGTGAAAGGGGGACACTCCTCCATTGCTGGTGGGAGTGCCAACTGGTTCAGCCACTTTGGTAATCAGTGTGGAGATTCCTCAGAAAAATGGGAATAAACCTACCACAAGACCCAGCAACTCCACTCTTAGGCATATATCCAAAAGATGCCCATTCATACAACAAAGATGTCTGTTCCACTATGTTCATAGCAGCTTTATTTGTAATTGCCAGAACGTGGAAGCAACCTAGATGTCCCTCACCTGAAGAGTGGAGAGAAAATGTGGTACATCTACACAATGGAGTACTATTCAGCAGAAAAAAATAATGGAATCATGAGATTCGCAGGCAAATGGATGACACTAGAAGAAACCATCCTGAGTGAGGTAACCCAGTCACAAAAAGAGAAACATGGCATGTACTCTCTCATATATGGATTTTAGACATACATCTGGGGAGTGCCAGCCTACAATCCTATGGCCAGAGAGTCTGGGAAACAGAAACTTTATTTAGTCCTGATCGAAGAAGAGGCAGACTCACTTGGTTAAGTACTGAGCTGAACTCAAAAAAGCCAGTAACAGAGAGGGAGGACTGATGATCAAAGGGATTAAGACTGGGCTGGTTTAACCCCCAGAAACAGCTGACCAGACAAAGGTTAACTCTTGAATCCCAGGCATTAGCCTGGGAAGCCAGCATGGGACTGATCAAGACCCCCTGAATCTGGGTGTCAGTGAAGAGGCCTAGGGAATCTATTGAGCCTTGGGCAGCAGATCAGTGCCCATCCCAAGTATACACACGGACTTTGGACTCCAATAGAACAATATGAGGGGCACTCTCACCCAGAACTCTTGGGAAAGGGTCTAGGCCCTGCCCTATATGAAATGACACACTATGGACACCCCCATGGAGGGCCTCACCCTCCCTGGAGAAATGAGAGGATAACGGGGGGGGGAGGAGAGGGCACGGGAGGAAGGGAGGGAATGGGAGAGTGACCTGGAACTGACTTGTGAAGCAACCTTGATTCTTATCTAAATTTAAACTGGAAAATAAAATTAAAAAAATAATGTTTCTTTCTCAAATGTAGGTGCCTTTGTATTTGGGGCGTAGATGTTTAAAATTGAGACTTAATCTTGATGGACTTTTCCTTTGATGAATATGAAATGTCCTTCTTAATCTCTTTTGATTGATTTTAATTTGAAGTCTAGTTTGTTAGATATTAGGATTGCTACACCCACTTTTTTCTTGGGTTCATTTGATTGGAAATCTTTTCCCAACCCTTTATCCTGAGATACCATCTGTCTTTGATGTTGAGATGTGTTTCTTGTATGCAGCAGAAGGATGGGTTCTGTCTTTGTATCCATTCTGCTAGTCTGTGTCTTTTTAAAGGCAATTTGAGGCTGCTGACATTGAGGGATATCAATGACCATTGATTGATGATTCTTGTTTGTGTTGATTTGTTGGTAGTGAAGTTATTTTGTGTAGTTTCTCCTCCCTTTTTCTTTTGGTGTTATGTAAAGTTGGATTATATATTGCCTGTGTCTTTGTGAGTGTAGTTACCTTCTTTGGATCTAGGTTTTCCTTCAAGCACTTTCTGTAGAGCTGGATTCATGGACACGTATTGTTTAAATCTGGCTTTGTCATGGAATATTTTGTTTTCTCCATCTATGGTAATTGAAAGCTTTGCTGGATATAGTAGTCTGGGCTGGCATCCTTGTTCCCTTAGCATTTGTAAGACATCTGTCCAGGATCTTCTGGCTTTCATCGTTTCCATTGAGAAGTCAGGTGTAATTCCGATAGGTCTGCCTTTATATGTTACTTGGCGTTTTTCTTTAGCTGCTCTTAATATTTTCTCTTTATTGTGTAGGTTTGATATTTTGATTACTATATGATGAGGTGACTTATTTTTCTGACCCAGCCTATTTGGTGTTCTGTAAGATTCTTGTATTTTCATAGGCATATCCTTCTTTAGGTTGGAGAAGTTTTCTTCTATCATTTTGTTGAATATGTTTTCTGTACCTTTGAGCTGTATTTCTTTGCCTTCTTCTATACCTATTATTCTCAGGTTTGGCTTCTTCCTGATGTCACATATTTCCTGGATATTTTGTGTTAGGTATTTATTGGTTTTGAGGTTTTCTTTGGTTGAAGACTGTATATCCTCTAATGAGTCGTCAACACCTGAGATTCTCTCTTCTATTAATTGGTGATACTTGCATCTGTAGTTCCTGATCATTTACCCAGCTTTTCCATTTCTAGCATCCCCTCATTCTGTGTTTTCTTTATTGTTTCTATTTCAGCTTTCAATCCTTCAACTGTTTGAATTGTTTCCTTCATATTTTTTGGTTGTTTTTTCTTGGTACTCTTTAGATTCTTTGAGAGATTTGTTTATTTCTTGAATTTTTTGTTTGTTTTTTCCTCTATTTCTTAAGGGATTTCCTCTTTTCTCCTTTGAGGGTCTCTATCATCTTCATAAAATGATTTTTAAAGTCTGTCTTCTCTGCTTCATCTATGTAGTGCTTTTCAGGTCTTGCTGGTGTTGGTTCCCTAGATTCTGGTGGAGTCATGTTGGTCTTTTGACTGCTTAGTGAGGTCTTATTCTGTCTTCTTCCCATTTCTTCTTCCAGTGGATGCTGGTGGGGTCTTTCTGTCTCCACTGATGTCCTTCCTTCCTGAAGCTGACTGGGATCACCGGAGTTTGGGGCCTGGAAGGGCCAATGTCTTTCCTATCTATCTGGGATCGCCCATGTTTGGGGCCTAGAAGGGCTGATGTCTTTCCTGTGTGGGCAGGTCTTCTGGATGCCAGGAGAGGCCTGGATTATCAAGCTGATGGGGGTCAGGCAGAGGATGGGGAGAGTACCCCTGGAGAACCAAGGTCACCTAGCTTGGATTGCAGGAGTTTGGAGCCTGGAAGGGCTGATGTCTTTCCTGTGTGGGCAGGTCATCTGGATGCCAGGAGCAGCCTGAAAGATTGTGCTGATTGGGGTTAGGCAGAGGGTCAGGATATTCCCATGGAGACCCAGGTTCACCTAGCTGGGATCGCTGGAGTTTTGGGCCTGGAAGGGCTGATGTCTTTCCTGTGTGGGCTGGTATTCTGTATGCCAGGAGCAGCCCAGAAAAACAAGCGGATGGGGGTCAGGTGCACGATAGGGAGAGTCTCCCCGGAGACCCAAGCTCACCTACCTGGGATGGCTGGAGTTTGGGTAGTAAGTACTGTTCAAATGCACTAAAATTCTTCCTTCCTATACTGTATGTGTTATCACTACAGCCACAGGGTGGTGGAAGGTAATGTGAAAAAATAATATCATACACAAAAACAACAAACAGCAGGGCTGTAAGAAGTTATCTTTACTGTTTTGTAGTATCAAGCACAGAAAAAAACAATTTTTGCAACAGTGTGTTAACCATGAAATCTCCAATTCCTTCAGCTATTAGCATCAGGTAAATGATACTGAGAGTGGAAATCATGGGAATATAAAGCAAGTTATTAATTTGTATAGAAACACCCTTACATTTTGCCTAAATTCAGGTCATGGTGGCACATAATTCTAGGATATCAGCTATCTCAGGAATGTCTCAAAACTTCCAATACTATGTGAAAGTTCTGGTAACTACCCAAAGAAGTATTTGAATAAATCATGTATGCTAATGTTGTTCAAACAAGTTATCTTGTCTGAGTGATTTGAACCCCGGACACTTGAAATCCTGTGCTTAATGACTTTCCTTATAAGTACTTGTTTATATGATGTATTGATGAAACGGAAAACATCTTTGTAACATGAAAATAGAATATTCTCTGATGTAGATGGTAATATTTTAGGAAGGAATTAGTAATTCAAAGGGAGAAGATGTAACTCAGTAATTTTATAGGTGGATCTCTACATATCAATAGGTATTCAGCAGATAGAAGAGATAATACTTAAGATTATTCAAGCTGATAAAAAGATTATTGATAAAAAGTACATGTAATATGTATAATATTCCACAAGACTCATACCTGCTTTCCCACACCCCCTTCTTTGTGAATATATGTGTGTGACATATATCATATGAATTTTACATACAAGTATGTATAATATAAAATATACTAAGGTATGAAATTCTTTATTTTCTTCAAGACAGCGTTTCTTTGTAGCTTTGGAGCCTGCCCTGGAAATAGCTCTTGTAGAACAGGCTGATCTCGAACTCACAGAGATCCTCTTGCTTCTCTCTCCTGAGTCCTGGGATTAAAGGCGTGCACCAACACTGCCGGGTGAAATTCTTAAAACATTAAACAAATTCAGTTAGTCTGTTTTTCTTCCATGGTTAAGCAGCAATACGTTTTACTGTGGTATATGACATATATACTAGATATAAAATATTTACTAACAGTAATTTCAGTCGATGCCTTATACAGTTGATGTCACACTTTTCCTGCCTATTACTTTATTGTGAGTACCAAAATTTTCCTTATGAGATAAACTATGTAATTCAAGCCAATTGACAGTAAAAACAAATTAATGGAATTTTGTCATAAAAAACTTTTTAGGTTTGTTCCTCCTGTATTAATAGATCCAGTGATCCAGTGTCAGCATGCTGAATGCCTGACCTTCCCTGCCTTTTTGTCTGTCTCTCTGTTGTTCTCTTCTCACTTCTTCTCTCTCTGTCTCTCTCTCCCTGCCCCCTCCCTCTCCCTGCCCCTCTGTGTGTGTGTGAGTGTATGTGTGTGTGTTTGTCTCTTTGTGTGTGTGTCTGTGTGTCTGTGTCATGGTATGATCTCACTATGGCACAAGGATATCTTGAAGTCATGAACTCATGAACTTTAAAGTTCATCCTAATTCAGCATCTGTAGCACCTAAGAGCACAAGCCCACACCCAAATGCTCTACCATTTCCTCTCATTTTATACATTATTGTGAAAATAAAGAAATGATAATTACTCCTTCTGTATTTCCTTATTCTATTTAATGCTTATTAAATTGAGGACAAATAGTCTAAGTAAGAACTGGGTAATAATCCATCTCATTATCATTTACACCATTGCAAAGGCAACAAAACCAATGAGAGTACAGTTTGAATTCTCCTTTTGTTTCACCTTGCTTTAAATAAGTTGTTGATACTAGTTGCAAAAACAGAGACCTTTGTGAGAAGGTAAGTGAATGTGGTCTTTGCCAACAAGTGGAAATTTCAATAGACATGCCGTCAATAACTCCAGTACTTACAAAAAGGCAAGAGACCAGAACGGCAGTCTTCTTAACAAATACTAAAATTGAGACACCAATAATAAATTCAGGCTTACTTTTCATATTTACATATACATATACATGCACACATATATACAGGTGTGATGACTCTGGATGTTTGAAAACTGGGTATTATGGCTCCTAAACAGAATTGAATATTTGGATCCAGGGATTCTAGTGTCTTTAGAGCTGAGGACTTTCTCAGAATGCTATAAAGGGTCACAGCATGAAAATAGGTAGAAGCTGTAATGCTGGCCTTAAAGTCATAAATCACAGGAAACATATGTCTACTAAAGTGAGCTTGCATGCCTGATGGAGAATTCTAAGAAAAAACCTTCATATGTTGTGAAATGCTGGAGGCTATAAATTCAATGTTTGGAATGTAATGTTTCACACTGTCAGCTACAGTTGACTGCATCTAAAAATTGCTTGAATTTTGACATTTTAAACACAGTCTCGTATGTTCTTTTGCAAAATTCTGAGGCAAGGATAGGAAAATAATGTTTTCTATGTGTTCATTTATAATTAGTGGCTACTCTACTCCTTTCATGTGGTATCACTGATAATGTCTAACTCTTTCTCCACTAAAGCTATATTCTCATTATGCAGATGAAGGAACTGAAACTCTGGAAATTTAAATTATTTTGTCCAGTAGGACATGATAAATGGTCATTCCAGATATCTGAATAAAACTTTGCCTTGCAGTCATGCTGTGTTCACTTGAACTGAGATACTACTCTTTGTGATCTCAGATATCCACACCTTGACCAACTCCAATTTATGGTTCTTTCTTGGCACATGCCTCTATAAAACACACCATATAACTTGAAAGCCGAGATAATTATGTCTTGTTCATATAGCATTAAAGTGTCAAATTATGTCATTTTCTACCCTCTGACTGACTTGTTATTTTCTGTTTTTCTAGATATATGGTGATTTTATGCATACGTGTTCACCATCAAAAGGAAAAAAAGAAGAAATAATTCCTATTATTTATGATTCTACCATATTAAACTTTATATCACCATAATCCAATACCAGTAAATAATCTTGGACTTAATTTTCTAGTCAATGTATTATTACCAGAAGTAGTGTCACGATGAATCTTTCCCAATCTAAACATTTTCCAGAGAGTGTCAGCATTGCTAAATAAGTATTGAAGATGGATTCCTCCCACCACCTCAAATTTTGCTTTGTCCCAATTATGATAAAACATGAAATCCAAATGAGTTTTTATATAGCAGCTCAAAACAGAAGCAGGAAGAAGATAAGATATTGATATGTTTTGTGCCACTGTGGGACCTAGTTAGGAGAGAACAGATAATACAGTGCATCTAAAATAAAAGTGAGCCATAGTAAAACAATTTTCACATTGGTCACCAAAGAATAACAGTGGACAGGCATAACTATATTGCATCTAAACTCAATAAAGAAGACATGTTACAGACTAATATCTGTATAGACATCTAAATAAATGATTAAGTTGTGAGTTAAAAAAAGGATGTCAAACATGCAAATCATCAAAAGCAAGAGGGGTATAAAAGCAAAATAATCTCATTGTCAATGTGGAAAAACAACCTGCCATCTACATATATTAAAAACAGCCATGTTGCCGGGCAGTGGTGGCACACGCCTTTAATCCCAGCACTCGGGAGGCAGAGGCAGGCGGATCTCTGTGAGTTCGAGGCTGGGCTGGACCGATAGCCTCCAAAACAATACAGAGAAACCCTGTCTCAAAAAAAAAACAAAAAAAACCCAGCCATGTTATCCTATAATAAGCAGTACTATCAGGACCGAGGCCTTTTGATTGTCCAGAAAAATTGTCAAAGGTAGAAAAGTTGGAAAAGAGAGGCTCCACAAGGGTTAAGGAAAGAAGCCACCTGCACAGCTTTCAATTTCATGATGAAGTCCTTACTTATTGATGAAGCTTCAGCTCTCTTATGGCATGGTGGACCTCATGACTTTATGTCAAAGCTAGTACTTAACACCACACTTCATGAGACTTAAAAAGTATGTGATTCCTGCTCTGCTTGTATAGCAATATAGTCTAGATAACAGAGCATATGTTTATAATGTAGACTACTACATATGTTAAACCCATCTTTGAGACCACTGCTGAGAAAGGAAGTATGTTAAATAAATGCCAGTTTGTTGACAACACAACTGATTTTATGAGAAACTTTATTTAGATGCAGAACATGATTAATGCCTT
>NW_024431186.1:0-18127 GCF_017639785.1 Mesocricetus auratus
CCACCATTAACCATGTGACTTACTAGAGGCACATACAGATGAGGTAATAAAAGGGCAGTTTACCACACTGCTAACCACACCCACTTTAGGCAGGACTAAAAACGTATACAGCCAGATGTAAAGATGTATATGTACATAGGCGGTGAACTACATCACTAGCCAGGCCCACTTTTGGGCATGGCTAGGGGCGTTATGGGGAAGGCATAAAAGACAGCACACAGGAAGTCTTGGTCTCTTTTCACAGAGTTCGGCTTCCTGTTAGGCAGTGGGAAACTACTTGGCTCATCTGGGTTCCTTGTTTGGTATCTTGTGAGTAATTTCTACAATAAATACTTAGTTTTACTTTCAGTAAGTGTGTCGCTTATCGTTACAGCGTCATTTGGAGCATCAGTTGGTGTCAGAAGTTTTGCAATCCAGATCAAGGCACCCAGAAAAGCGGCTGCTCCTCAACTGGACCAGGCACACGTGGACTCTCCTTTTGCTAAGTTCCTTACCACTTCACTCGGCAAGGCACGATTCCTGTCACCAGGAACCAGCACCTTCTACCTGCCGGTAAGGTTAGGTGGTATTCCGAGATTTCTCTCGCGGCCACGTGCTGTTTTACTGGTGGCCTGCTGACTTTGGCCATGTGCTCTTTCGCTGGCAGCCTGTTGATTTCAGCTTGAAAAACTCCACTGGTAACAAACTTAACTGCTTTATACAATGTTAACAGCTAATATTATGATGCAGGATGTTAAGAATTTTCTTTTTTTTGTATGGATGGGATTTTAGAAAGGGTTGAGGACCTACCTGAAATGTACTTCCTACCCACGATGGTGATTATTAGTTTCATAATCAATATAATTTTGCTAAAGAAATGGCTCAAAAATAGGACTAAACTTATACAGGTCATACGGTCATCGCAGTATAGTTTTGAAATCTTAATACAAAGAATTCAGGAAATGCAAAATTCCTTGCAGGATAGTAAGAAAGGGTTGGTAGAAAAAATTCAGGATATTAAAAATGATAATGTAGGTCTGACAAACAGGTTTAAAGAGACAGAACACAAAATTGAATTACTTTCAGGAAAAATGTGTTCAACAGATAGAATTGAAAAAGTGGAACATAATGTTGAGTCATTTAACCAACAAAACTGTTCCATGGTCAATGATTTCACTAGCAAACTACAAAGAATGGATCATAAGATTGAAATGCTAACAGAAAAGAATTGTTCCAAGTCTGAGAGCAATGATAAACTAACTGATAGAATGTCATTTGTGGAAGGCAGTTTACATGCCATTGAGGTACTTTCTAAGGATGAGAATATTAAATATTTGGAATCACATATAAATGATGAATGTAAAAAATTAAAGATTCCATGACGTCGTTAGAAAATTATTTGTCCCAAGAACTTCAAGAGCTCAAAGAAACAATGATGAATAGACTGCAGGATTTAGAAGACGTTCAATCTAATACTTCAGAATCAGTCATACAGGCAACAGGTCAGGACAGGAGATTCCCAACACCTCTCAAATCCCGGAAGGATCTCCCTAAGGTTGCTATGCATTCACCTATGGTTTTCCCAGTATCTGTAACAGAAAAACCAGCAAAGAAAAAAATCAAATGGTCCCATTGCTTATCACTGGGAACCTGTATAGATGAAGGCTCTAAAGTAAATCAAGGAGGCCATTGTCTTGTATGGTCTTCATTCTCCCTTTGTCAGAGAGCTCCTAACCTCATGGGCCACTGTAAATAAAGTAACCCCAAAAGACTGGGCCCAATTAGCCTCTGCAGTGCTTGAAAATTCTTGTCAAATTCAATAGAGAGCTTTATGGAGGCAAGAAGCAAAAGCAAAAGAGACTCAGGAATTAAAGAACGGTCATGAAGTACACCAAGATAAGATTCTTGGGGAGGGTCCTTACACTGACACCCTGGTTCAATCTGCATATGATGAGCACATGTTGTCTTTATGCCATACAGCTGCTTTAAATGCCTTGGATAAGGTTTGTGAAACAGGAAAGATAATGCAACCCTATACTAAGGTTTTACAGGGCCCAAGGGAAAGGGTCACTGAATTTTTAGAGAGATTATCAGATCCCTTACAGGTCTACCAGGTCCTCTGGCACAAGGCAATGATGAAATTGATCGTTTATTAGTAGGTAATGTGTTGGAAGCTTCAGAATTTCATAAGAAACACTATGTTAACAGCAAAGGTTTAAAGAAGTATTTTTCTATCACCTGGCAACAAGCCAAAGAAATAGGAAGAAATTGTCCCAGTTGTTCATTCTACAATCAAACTCCATTACCAGCAGGTTGTAATCCTAAAGGTATTCACAGAAATGAACTTTTTCAAATGGGTGTATTTCACTTCCCAGAATTTGGCAGTTTGAAATATGTACACTATACCATCAACACGTTCTCAGGCTTCCAATGGGCTACGGCCCTCAGCTCTGAAAAAGCTGATTCTGTTATTACACACCTCTTAGAGGTGATGGCTTTTATGGGTATACCTAAAACAATAAAAACTGACAGTGCTCCAGCATATGCCTCCAGTAAATTGGAACAATTTTTCAAATATTATAATATAAAATGTAACTGGTATAACTTACAATCCCACAGGACAAGCAGTAATTGAAAGATCTAACTGAACCTTAAAAGAGATGCTTCATAAACAGCCAGGGAAAACAAAGGCACCTAAACACAGGTTACATAATGCTTTACTAACGTAGAATTTTCTTAATGCTGATGAAAAAGGACAAACTGCAGCAGAAAGACACTGGACTACAGAGAAGACTTCTGAACTGAACCAACCGGTATATTTTAAGGATGTTATGACTTCAGTTTGGAAACCAGGATATGTGTTACATTGGGGAAGGGGTTATGCTTTTGTTTCCACAGGAGAAGAAAAGGTTTGGGTTCCATCAAAATTAATTAGAAATCGATCAGAACAGAAAATATCTCAGGAGGAGGAAGATAACAGCCCATCTACAAATTCATATTCCACCATGGGTAAAGTGACCTCCTAAAAGGAAAGAAAAGTGTTTTGCTTTTTGTCTTCAGAGGTAAACTCAGCAAAGAGTACTGGACATATGGATTCATGAAGAAGAATGAATAGCTACCCTGAGGACCAGGAAACAAACAGTAACCCACTGTGTGGTATCAAAGTCTAAATCTCTCTATATTGTTTTTTCATAGTACCCATTTATCTTTATTTCTTCACATACCTCAGTCCCCATTCATTTAACTGAAGCTGGCTTTGGAGTTGGATTGGCTCTCCTACTCTAAACTCAAGCATATTATTTAAATACAATTCAGAATTTCTGGATTATATCAAAGAGCCATTGATATAAGACAGAAGAAAATAAAATTAGGGACTGTTATCTGTAGATTTCTTTTTCTGAAAAGTCTAATTTCCTTCAGGTTTACCATCTTCTCTATTGTCACCTCTTCCAGAATGCATACATATAAAAGTTAAAATATTTCTTGGTTAATATTAATGTTTGAGTTTTCCGGAGAACAAGGGATTTCCTGACAGCAAACTTCAACTGCTTCAGAAAGAGAATGAGGATCCACTTCCTTGACTTCAACTGATTCGACTGGAGGCATCTGAACTACCCTACATCATTGACTCCCTGACAAGCACTATCCTGAAACTGGCTTGAAACTACATCACTCTATCGAACTCCGGAATAAGAAACTGAAATAGCACATCTTCTACAATCTGGCCAGAGTTTCAGATGAGAGCTTCAATCAACACTAGAACCACAATCAGGAACTTCAATCAAGCATCTTCTGCCATACAGAGACTGTCTGATCTACTGAGATTTTGTTATAATAACATTTTTCTTCTCACAGGTCCCCATGAGATTATTATCGTCCCATCTCAGCAGGAAGTAGTTTTGAGAATTCCATGCCCCCTCTCCCTACCATTGATATTATAAGATAGTTTAAACATGTTAGTGTTAGTTTTCAATTATTTTAGAGTTGGGATTAGAAGGAGGTGTTCAGATTTGGGTGTTTCTTTCAGATAAGTTTAGGTTTAGATAGAATAGATGTTTGATACATTTTGTTCATGGACACAAGTTAGTTGTTCTTTTTAGACTAAAAGGGGAATTGTAGGAGAAAGCCTGTGTGCCACCATTAACCATGTGACTTACTATAGGTGCATACAGATGAGGTAATAAAAGGGCGGTTTACCACACCACTAACCACACCCACTTTAGGCAGGACTAAAGACATATACAGCTGGATGTAAAGACATATACGCAAGTAGACAGTGAACTACGTCACTAGCCAGGCCCACATTTGGGCATGGCTAGGGGACGTTATGGGGGAGGAAGGCATAAAAGACAGCACACAGGAAGTCTTGGTCTCTTTTCCCGGAGTTCGGCTTCCGGTTCGGCAGCGGAAAACTACTTGGCTCATCTGGGATACTTGTTTGATATGTTGTGAGTAATTTCTACAATAAATACTTAGTTTTACTTTCAGTAAGTTTGTCGCTTATTGTTAGAGCGTCATTTGGAGTATCACATGACCCCATCAGAATCTAGGGATCCAACACCAGCAAGACCCGAAAAGCACTACATAGGTGAAGAAGAGGAGACAAACCTTAAAAATTATTTCATGGAGATGATGGAGACCCTCAAAGAAGAAACGAGGAAATCCCTTAAAGAAATAGAAGAAAAAACAAACCAAACTTCCATGAAATGGGCGACAAAATTCAAGAAATAAACAAATTTCTCAAAGAATCTAAAGAGCACCAAGAAAAAACAACCAAAAAAATGAAGGAAACAACTCAAACAGTTGAAGGATTGAAAGCTGAAAGAGAAACGATAAAGAAAACACAGAATGAAGGGATGCTGGAAATAGAAAAGCTGGGTAAACGATCAGGAACTACAGATGCAAGTATCAGCAGTAGAATACAAGAAATAGAAGAGAGAATCTCAGGTGCTGAAGACTCATTAGAGGATACAGAGTCATCAACCAAAGAAAATCTCAAAACCAACAAACCATTAACACAAAATATCCAGGAAATATGGGACACCATGAAGAAGCCAAACCTGAGAATAATAGGTATAGAAGAAGGCGAAGAAATACAACTCAAAGGTACAGAAAACATATTCAACAAAATCACAGTAGAAAACCTCCCTAACCTAAAGAAAGATATGCCTATGAAAATACAAGAATGTTACAGAACACCAAATAGGCTGGACCAGAAAAAGAAGTCACCTTGCCATATAATAATCAAAACATCAAACCTACAGAGTAAAGAAAAAATATTAAGAGCAGCTAAAGAAAAAGGCCAAGTAACATACAAAGGCAAACCTATCCGAATTACACCTGACTTCTCAATCGAAACGATGAAAGCCAGAAGATCCTGGACAGATGTCCTACAAACGCTAAGGGAAGAAGGATGCCAGCCCAGACTACTATATCCAGCAAAGCTCTCAATTACCATAGATGGAGAAAACAAAAAATTCCATGACAAAGCCAGATTTAAACAATACGTATCCATGAATCCAGCTCTACAGAAAGTACTAGAAGGAAAACCTAGATCCAAGGAAGATAACTACATTCACAAAGACACAGGCAAGATATAATCCCACTCTACAAAACACCAAAAGAAAAAGGGAGGAGAAACTACACAAAATAACTTCACTAACAATAAATCAAACACAAACAAGAATCATCAATCAATGGTCATTAATATCCCTCAATGTCAACGGCCTCAACTTGCCTATAAAAAGACGCAGACTAGCACAATGGATACGAAGACAGAACCCTTCCTTCTGCTGCATACAAGAAACACATCTCAACATCAAAGACAGACGTTATCTCAGAGTAAAGGGTTGGGAAAAGATCTTCCAATCAAATGGTCCCAAGAAACAAGCGGGTGTAGCAATCCTAATATCTAACAAACTAGACTTCCCATCCTGATGGGGGAAGTACTGTGTATATGACAATAAAGCACTGTTGGCCAATAGGGAACCAAGATAGGTGGGACTGGGAGTCCAGGAGGACTCTGGAAAGGAGAAAAAGAGGGAGTCAAGATGTAACGCCATGGGGTAGGAAGCCCGGAAACTTCTCTGGTAAGAGAAATACTTAGATAAACAATTATGGGGTAATTACTTAAGTCAGAGCTAGGCAGTAAGAAATAAGCAAGGCCAACAGCTTCATAATTAATGTAGCCCCCTGTGTGTTTATTTGGGACTGATGCAGCTCTGGAACCAGACTGGCAGGAAGGCTTCTTTTTACATAATTGTTGTCAGGAGTGAAATCATGAATTTCCATGCAGAATGCAAAGAGCTTTAAAGGAATTTTAAAAATAAAAGAACAGAAAAAAGCATGGATTTTTGTTAGCAGCATTTTCTCAGGTGGGATCTGTTTTGCCAGCTGATGGGGGAAGTCCTGTACATTTGTTAAGAAAGCACTGTTGAGCCAATAGGAATTTAGATAGGAGGGACTAGGAGTCTAGGAGGATTCTGGGAAGGAGAAACACAGGAGAGTTTGAGATGTAACCGCCATGGGGTAGGAAGCCTGGAACTATTCTCCGGTACGAGAAATACTTAGATTAACAATTATGGGGTAATTACTTAGGTCAGAGCTAGCCAGTAAGAAACAAGCAAGGCCAACAGCTTCATATTTAATATAGCCTCCTCTGTGTTTATTTGGGGACTACAATGCAGCAGAGCCCAGGCAGCTGGAGGGGGATAAACCAAAGCAGTTAGCAAAGTAAAAGCTTCTCTTTACAGAATGGTTGTCAGAAGCGGGATTGAATTTCCACGTAGAATGACAAAAGCTATAAGGGAATTTTAGAAACAGAAGAACGGAGCGAAGCACAGAATTTTGGGCTCTGTTTTGCTAGGGACAAGCCGAGATACACACGGCTCGCTTACAGAGTCTTCCTGACTTGGCATAAAAAGAAAAATACCAGCAAGGTTGTTTTAAGAGACTCTGCTAACGATTGAAAGGTGTGTACATACAGCTGGAAGTGGCAGCTTTTGCTGCATGTACGCATGGACTGAGGCGGTAATTTGAAATCACGCTTATGCCCGCCATCTTGAAAAAAAAGGAAGTTTAAACTGCCGTGGTTTTAACAGATAAGACACGCAGCCAGAAAAACATAAAGATTTACTGTAAAGTCAGACTTGCATAAAGAAAAGCCTCTAAAGGTTTACAGTGTGTTTAAAAATATACGTAAGATTGAGAGAGAAAATAAAGAAGCCGGCTGTGGTGGCCCACGCCGTTAGGAATTGCTCCAGAAGCAGAGGCAGGCAGATTTCCAAAGAGAAACCCTGTCTCAGAGAAAAATAAATAAAAGTGAAAGAAATAGAGTAATAATAATAATAGATAAATAAGCCATGGATAGTATATGCTATTGTATTTTTAGTTTTTTGATTGCTCAGGAAGGAACAGCTACTAAAGTACACTTGATTATGAATGCTGCTGAATTAATCCAACTTCTATTTTTTGAAAATGCCTTGATTTCAAATTTAAGTATGAGGATATGTTACATGGAAAAGGAGTTTTTATTTATGTTTCTACAGAAAATGAAAAGCTGAGGACTCCTTCCAGGCTTCTGTGGTTTGACGAACCAAGACCGCCGGAAGCAGTGGAACAGGTGTTCCAACAACTGAAACAGCTAAGATGATGCAGATTTACAGACCATGAAAATAAGGACTTGTACAGGTTTCTGAGTTTTGTCATGATCCCCATAGTATGAACGGCGCCCCCTTCCAGCAGGAAGCAGTTTGGAATGAGTGACGTCCCAATTCCCATCTTGTTTATAAATCTTTTCATTTAAATGGGATTGTTTATAATTGGCTAGTCATCACAGCCAATCTCTTTTAATGGTATAAAGGGGAATTATAGAATGGGTATTGTATTTCATTTATTGATACTAACTCAAGGTCAATTTTGTGATGTGTATATTTCTCCTTTTGTTTAAGTATTGTGTTTATACTGATAGTTTGAAACATAATGCATAATTGGATACAGACTATAGATAGTTACTAATAGATTATCTAAATATACAGAAATATATTTGAGATAGATAGGCAGTCTTCAAACCTTTCAAAGACCTTCAGAAAATGGCATTTAAAATGATTTAGTGTTTTTCTTGACAATGAGAAATGTCTGCTCCTGGCAGCACCAATTATGTCTGAGACAAAGATGGGCATCGAAGAATCTTGTTATGGAGTTTGCTTCCAACATGGCAAGATTAGCCATTTGGGCAAGAAACTGCTCTTGCCTGTACTGCTTGACTGTTGTTGTATAATCTGGACATGCAGGACCCAGAAAAGTGACTACTGAACTCATTCTTACAGTTTCCTGCTTCATGAAAGAGTCTACAAGACTTTCTGCAGGACACAGAAAAATGACTGACAGACTGCTGATGCAGGTGGACAGTTTGAAATTTCCTGCTTTGCTGAGAAGTGTTGCAGACACATTGTGAACTATGGGCTGAAGATGGATGCCCCAACAGAGGAACTTTTGGGTGACTGTCCAGGCAGTAAGATGTCTCTGTCAATCCTAGTGTTTATATATTATCCTTCTGTGGTCTTTTATAGAGTTGAAGACAGATAGTTATAATCTATAGTTTTCCTTAGTAATGATAAAAGATAAGCTACATATAGACCTTTGGACTCACAATGATGGGATGGATGATATTTTCTTTAAATCTTGCTAAAATATTGTAACTATGTTCTTACTTGATAACTGTCCTGTTATATACAATTTGACTGTGTTAAAGTTAAGACCTTTCTTTTTTTTAAACAGAAAAGAGGAGATGTTGGGGAAGTCCTATATCAATAAAGCACTGTTGAGCCAATAGGAGTTTGCTTTCGACATGGCAAGATTAGCCATTTAGGCAAGAAACTGCTCTTGTCTGGACTCTTTGACTGTTGTTCTATAAACTGTACATGCAGGACCCACAAGAAAGTGAACTCAAACTGTCCTCCAGGGTTCCTGATTCATGGAAGAGTTTATGAGACTTTCTGAGGACACAGAAAAATGACTGACAGAGTGCCAATACAGATGGACAGTTTGAAATTTCCTGCTTTGCTGAGAAATATTCTGGACACACTGTGGCCTATGGGCTGAAGATGGATACACCGACATTACAGAGGAACATCTTGTGACGTTCAGTTAGCAAGATGACTTTGTCAATCCTAGATTTTGTATATTATTCTGTGGTCTTTGATGGAGTTGAAGACAGATAGTTATAATTATAGTTTTCCTTAATTATGATAAAAGATAAGCTACATATAGAACTTTGGATATTTTCTTTAACTCTTGCTAAAATATTGTAACTATGTTCTTATTTGATAAGTGTTCTGTTACAAACCATTTAACTATGTTAAAGTTAAGACCTTTCTTTTGGTTAAACAGAAAAGAGGAGATATTCGGGGGAAGTCCTGTGCATTTGTAAATAAATCACTGCTGGCCAATAGGAATCTAGATAGGTGGGATTAGGAGACCAGGGGAACTCTGGGAAGGAGAAACACACAGAGTCAAGATGTAACGCTATAGGGTAGGAAGCCCAGAAACTTCTCTGGTAAGAGACATACTTAGATTAACCATTATGGTGTAATTACTTAAGTCAGAGCTAGCCAGTAAGAAACAAGCAAGGCCAACAGCTTAATATTTAATATAGCCTCCTTTGTGCTTATTTGGGACTTATATGGCTCTGGAACCAGGCTGGCAGGAAGGCTTCTCTCAAGGAAAAGGCTTCTGTTTATGAACTTCAGCTTCTATGGCTGTATTAATAGAACTGTTATTATAATTTTTAAAGAGACAAGGTACCAGCATTAAGCAGAAGACAGATAAGATTCTGTTTAAACTTCGGGAAAACAAGATCATGATTTCTACACTCCAGAAGACTTAATATTCATGATTGGGAACAAATTAAATGTAACCTCCAGAGAGTATTCAGAATGAAAGACCACAATATTTTCCTATTGCTTCCTTTCCCCTTTCAAGATTGATGATAGATGCCTTATGGAGTGATACTGCTAAGATAAAGAAACAAAAGTCTGATCTTGACAAAATATTTAAAAATTCCAAGTAAGAACACTTAGTAAATTACTGTCCATGTTTAACTTTAAACTGAACTACTAGTGCTTGGTTACCATTGCGCCATGCTACATTACAAGGAGTGGATATGACTGTAGCTCCTGAGTGTAGCTCAGAACCTCTAGGAGCAGAGATAATGAGGGACACACAGAAACATTTACCACTCAAAAAGTTATTACCACTCAAAAATTTCTGTTACCCACATGTCAGAAAATTGTACAGGACTGTGTTATTTTTACTTGGGGCTATTGTGACAAATCCTCCACCCATATGACTAATCCAAACACTTGGAAGTCAGAGTTTCTCATGTGGGTATAACAATGGCCCTATGTAAAATAAAATTGGATGCTGCTCATCATATGGTTCAAGAGCAATTGGAGCCTGGACATATTGAACTTTCCACCTCCAATATGTATGTACCTGTTTTTGTTATAAAGAAAAAAATAAAGAAAATGATACCTGTTACAGCATTTGCAAGAGGTAATTAAAACTCTGATGGTCATGGATGCTGCTAAACCAAGAATGCCCACTTCAATAGGAATCTTTGTAAAAGGACTGATATTAATTTTGCCACTTTCAACTCCTCACAATTGCCTAGTTAAAGCAGAATACTGATGATTAGAAATGGAAAGATGGGGAAAATCATGAGGGTTTTTTCAACCTTTTGTTTTAGTTTCAATATTGGCTAGAGCTGTACTGTCACAAGAAATTTCAATTAAGGAAGTTTTATTTCAAAAACGAAACATGACTTGGGGAAAAAGGATGACTAAAAGATTTATGTATGTTATGCATGTATCATGTGGCCACACCAGTATGTGTGAAATGTTATGGTGAATTCCTGATTTTGAACCAGTTGAATTGCTTTGGCTATGAATAAAGGGATATTTTAATAGCTCTGGATAGTTAAGAAGCTTTTTAAGTTGCTTTTGATATGTCCAAGAAGATCATCCAGCCAGTCAGTTTGCTATCATGAAAGATTGGTGACTTAAGAACTTAGAGGCAGTCAATGAAAAGCAAGAGAAGACTACGAAATGGCCAAAAGCCAAATAAGTCATAATGGATGATTCTATGCAGATCAGTCAAGGAGAGTTTATAGGAATTCTCCTAAATTTTTATGGTTTGAAAAGGAATTCTAGAGAAAAAAATTTTTGAGAAGAAACCTCAGGGAAACTGCTGCCCTGTTAGATCCCATCTACAAAGAAATTATTGTAGATACAAATTTGCAAATGTCAGCTAAGAAACAAATGAGGCTTTGTCAACTAGCGAGAGCTTTATAGATTGGATTATAGATTGGATAAGAAAAAGAAATATTCACAAACTACAACTAATTTTCAAAAGTTATTTGAGACATAGTATAGATTTCCATCTTTGAATTATTTTCAGAATTTGTTAGGAAATAATCAATGGTCAGGTAGAGAGAACTATGCAGTCTCATAACTTTCATCATTGAAATGACAGATGTCTGGAAGGGCGATTTGGTTTAACTAAAGAGATTGCTCATTAGAATTTTCAAACAATGATTTATACCCACAATATTATCTATGACTATTAAAAATTCTTAAGGCATATTTCTCACCATTTATGGCAAATTGTTGTTACTCATATGGCACAATTTGACAAGTTAAAGTATGTGCACATAGCAGTTGAGTGGTATTCAGGTTTCCTATGGCCACAGTACAAATGGGTAGAGCTACCATTCATGTGACAAAAGATAGGACAAGAGGAGAATAATATTCCCAGTCCCCAAATGATTCATTAAATAATGCACTCCACATTTCAACTTTTTTAAAAATGTGGATTCCAGTGAGCAAACTGCTACAGACAGATTCTGGCACAATGGAACTCGAGGGACTTTTGCTATGGTCAAATGGAAACATCCATGCACTACCCAGTGGAGAAGCCCCGATTCTGCCCTAATTTGGTGTCACAGGCATTTTGTGTTTTCTTACAGGAAAATAAGCTCCATGTCTGCCAAAACATTTGGTGAGATGCATGGATCAGAGAAAACAAAGAACTGAGACTGTGGGAACATGCCCAAGCCAGGTTAAGGGAGATCCCCTGAGCCAGTCTTCCTGAGCCTTGATGTAATCCATTCTACAGGCTGAGAAAGTAAGGAAACAGTTGGTTCGAGATTTTCATTTTCTCAACATACCTGCTGTATCAACTTCCCAAACTCATGAGTGTTCCTCATGGAGCCAAAAAAAAAAACGCACACACTTTGAAACACAAATTCGGTTTCCAGGTTTCCCTTTAGGGAAAAAGAACACATTTAAAACAATTGGACACTGGTATGGACAGTGATGAGTGGCTAAATCCCCTTTTCAGTTTTTGAACAGGACTTGTCCACTTACAAACTTTTTAGAGAGGTGAAGTATAGTCTTAGGGCATTCATATTACTGAAATCCACCCTATGCCAGTGTATATCTCCAGAGAAAGGCAAGTTGCCCTCATGCAGCAAAAGAGACACTTAGGCCTCAATGCTGAGGTGATTGTAGTAATGTCTGATGCTGCTAAAGAGCCAATATATCTGGGACTGTCACCTCAGAGTCTGCACTACAGCCAGCACTGTGTATAAACCATCAGATTCTCTCAGCACTCAGTGCTCTTTAAATTATTTAATCCAGGTAGGAATTTAAAATCTTCATCAACAATCATCCTTAAACCTGTTTGCCTACACTAGTGCACATTGGTGTTAATCCTGCCAAAATTTATATGCTTCAATTGTGCAGTAAAATTAATAGGACAAAAGATACAAGGGATCCTCTATCCTCTGGAGAAATCATATTTAGGGGAACCCAGATGGCAGGCCGCTTAATGAAAAATGGGCTTTGTCCCCATCTTTGGACCATGCAGCCATAGGTCTTGATAGCGTATACTTCATTTTACTATGGCACCTTGCTGCTGGGCATGCCCAAGCTCGATTTGTCAATGGAGCAACACAGAGAATCCTGCAGCTAATGTATAATTGAACTTACAAAAAATTTAGGCAGCCAATTAGAGGTGACTCTAAGGGGATTCCTGACAAACTAAGACTAGAGTGTCAACACCCTGGTTGATTTCTCCTTTAACGGGTAAGTTTAACATTAACATCCTAGTCAGCTGAGACGTTCAAACACATACACACACATTCACACCCATAAATATTATATATATTATATATATATAATATATGGTGCCAGCACCAATAGGGTCTCTGTGATTAGCTGCTCAGCCAAGAGTTGCATCATGTTTTTCTGTCCAAGCGCATCCAGTTTTCTAGTCCTGGCTTACTTCCCTAACCTTGACTCACTGACATCTACATCTATCACTGAGACAAACAAGATCTCTATGATATGTTCCACCTGGAGCTTTTTCATCTGTACTGTAAGCCTGTATATAATGCTGCACCCTCTCTACAATGAAGAAGAGATATCATAGCATGAATGACTGGATGTCTTGTCTTTCATTTCAATCTACGGACTTTCACACGATATATTAGACAAGTCATGGTGAGTGCAACAGAACAGATGGGGAAAGTCTACTATTGTGTTACTTCAAAATGAAACTGAAATCTGTAGCCTGAGTCACACAACTCAGGGACTGCAAAAGAAGAGTTTCTTCCCAGGATAATTTGGACAAATACTGTCATGTGGCAGCTTCTTTGACATGCACGTGGCTGTGAGTTTGTGGCGATTCATTGTCAGGCAAGACATGGAGCTGGGTTCTTCAAGTAGCAATTAGAGAGGCCTGTCCACATATTTCAGTGTAAAGATACAAGACCTGGACCTTATTGCTGCATATTTTGATCCTCTATGAGATGACACACCCACATGCAATATTTAACATCCTTCGGAGCATCCTCTTGAACTATATCTTTTTTATATCATTTTTATTTTAATTTTAAATAGCTTGTTTTACATGTCAATCCCAGTTCCCTCTCCCTGCCCTCCTCCCGCACTACCCTTCTCCCCCAGCCTCCCACCCTATTGCCAATTCCTTCCACATAGGGGATATCTAGAGTCTGTCATTTGACTCCGGGTAGGGTCTAGGCATTCCCCTAAGAGTCCAGGCTGAGAGAGCATCCCTCTTTGAGCTATAGGCACACAATGACTGTTTGTATTCCAGGGATAGACACTGATCCACTGCTCAAGGCCCCTGAGGTTGTCCAGGCCTTCTCACTGACACTCACATTTGGGGGGGGTCCAGATCAGTCCCATGTTATCCTCCCTGCTGTCAGTCTGGGGTCCAAGAGCTCTCCCCTGTTCAGATCAGCTGTCTCTGCTGGTTTTGCCAGCCCATTCTTTGCCAATTTGCTCATCACTCCTCTCTCTCTGCCGCTGGGTTCCTTGTGTTCAGTTCAGTGTTTAACTGTGTGTTTGCCTCTGCTTCCAGCAGCCACTGGATGAAGGCTCCCAGATGGTTATAGACATATAGTTCACTATCAGGAATGGGCATTCGAGGTGGTCTCTCCACTATTACTTAGCTTGTCAATTGGTGTTATCCCTTTAGATCACTGGAGGTCACTCTGGTGCCTGATCTCTCTTCTAACCTATGATTCCCTCTTCCCCCTATTCTACCCCCACCCACTCAACTTCCTGTTCCCCCATGACCTACTCTGGCTTTCTCTACTCCCCCCTCTCTTCCCAGCTCCCACTCCCACTTACCCCTCACCATGTTTCCCATCCATTCAGAGGATCTTGTCTCAATCCTCTTCTCTTGGGTACTATGCATATATGCATATCTTTTAGGTTCTTTCCTGTTTCCCGGACTCTCTAGAAACCATATATGTGTGAGTACATACCATCTTTGTCTTTTTGTGACTGGGTTACCTCACTCAGGATGGTTTCCTCCAGTGCCATCCATTTACCTGCGAATTTTAAGATTCCATTGTTTTTTCTGCTGAGTAATACTCCATTGTGTAAATGTACCACATTTTCTCCACCCACTCTTCAGTTGAGGGGCATCTTGATTGCTTCCAGGTTCTGGTTATTACAAATAATGCTGCTATGAACATAGTGGAGCAGATGCCCTTGTTGTATGAATTTGCCTCATTTGGATATATGCCCAAGAGTGCAATTGCTGGGTCTTGCGGTAGATTAATTACCGTATCCTGAGGAATCTCCACACTGATTTCCAAAGAGGCTGTACGAGTTGGCACTCCCACCAGCAGTGGAGTAGAGTTCCCCTCTCTCCACATCCTCTCCAGCATAAATTGTCTTCAGTGTTTTTGATTTTAGCCATTCTGACAGGAGTAAGATGGTATCTCAGAGTTGTTTTGATTTGCATTTCCCTGAGGGCTAAGGATGTTGAGCACTTTCTTAAGTGTCTCTTGGCCATTTTAGCCTCCTCTGTTGAGAATTCTCTATTTAGATCTGTACCCCACCTTTTAATTGGATCCTTTGGTGTTTTGGAGACTTGTTTCTTGAGTTCTTTGTAAATTTTGGAGATTAGCCCTCTGTCAGATGTGGGGTTAGTGAATATCTTTTCCCATTCTGTGGACTGCCTTCTTGTCTTGTTGACTGTGTCCTTTGCCTTACAGAAGCTTTTTAGTTTCAGGAGGTCCCATTTGTTAATTGGTCGATCTCAGTGCCTGTGCCACTGGTGTTATGTTTAGGAAGTGGTCTCCTGTACCAACTCGTTGAAGAGTATCTCCCCCTTTCTCTTCTAAAAGTGTCAGTGTGGCAGGATTTATGTTGAGATCTTTGATCCATTTCGACTTAAGTTTTGCACAAGGCGATAAACCTGGATCTAGCTGCAGTCTTCTGCATATCAGTACGCAGTTATGCCAGCAAAATTTGTTGAAGATGCTTTCTTTTTTCCACTGTATAGTTTTAGCTTCTTTGTCAAAAATCAAGTGTTCATAGGTGTGTGGGTTAAAATTAGACCTTTCGATTCGGTTCCATTGGTCTACCTGCCTATTTTTGTGCCAATACCAAGCTGTTTTCAAGACTATAGCTCTATAATAGAGCTTGAAGTCAGTTATGGTGATGCCTCCTGAAGTTCCTTTATTGTGTAGGGTTGCTTTGGCTATCCTGAGCCTTTTGTTTTTCCATATAAAGTTGATTAATGTTTTTTCCAGGTCCTTGAAGAATAGTGATGGAGTTTTGATAGGGATTGCATTGAATCTGTAGACTGCTTTTGGCAAGATTGCCATTTTTATTATGTTGATCCTACCAATCCAATAGCATTTTCTGGTATCTTCTTTGATTTCTTTCTTTAAAGACACAAAGTTCTTGATATACAGGTCTTTCACTTCCTTGGTTAACATTATCCCCAGATACTTGATGCTGTTTTAGGCTATTGTAAAGGGTGATGTTTCTCTGATTTCTTTCTCAGTCACTTCATCATCTGTATATAATAGGGGCACTGATTTTTTTGAGTTTACCTTATATGCTGCCAAATTGCTGAAGGTGTTTATCAGCTCTAGGAGTTCCCTTGAGGAATTTTTGGGTCACTTATGTAACAATCATTTCATCTGCAAATAGTGAAAGTTTGACTTTTTCTTTTCCTTTTGGATCCCCTTTATCTCCTTTTGTTGTCTTATTGCTGTGGCTAGAACTTCAAGTACAATATTGAAGAGATATGGAGAGAGTGGACAACATTGTCTTGTTCCTGATTTTAGAGGAATTGCTTTGAGTTTCTCTCCATTTAGTTTGATGTTAGCTTTTTGTTTACTGTATATTGCTTTTATTATATTCAGGTATGTTCCTGTTATCCCTGATCTCTCTAGGACCTTTATCATGAAGGGGTGCTGGATTTTGTCAAAGGCTTTTTCAGCATCTAGTGAGAGGGTCATGTGGTTTTTCTTTCGCAGTTTGTTTATATGGTGGATTACATTGATAGATTTTCTAATGTTGAACCATCCCTGCATTCCTGGGATGAAGCCTACTTGATCATGGTGGACGATTTTTCTGATGTATTCTTGAATCCGGTTTGCGAGTATTTTATTGAGTATTTTTGCATCGATGTTCATGAGGGAAATTGGTTTATAGTTCTCTTACTTAGTTGTGTCTTTGTGTGGCTTGGGTATCAAGGTAATTGTAGCCTAGTAAAAAGAGTTTGGCAGTGAGCCTCCTGCTTCTATTGTGTGGAATACTTTGAGGAGTATTGGAATTAGCTCTTTTTTGAATTTCTGGTAGAATTCTGCAGTGAAGCCATCTGGGCCTGGGCTTTTTTTGTTTGGGAGACTTTTGATGACTGCTTCTATTTCATTAGGGGTTATAAGTCTGTTTAGATTGTTTATCTGCTCTTGATTTAGTTTTGGCTAGTGATATCTATCCAGGAAATTGTCCATTTCCTGTATATTTTCAAATTTTGTGGAGTACAGATTTTCAAAGTATGCCCTGATGATTGTCTGGATTTCCTCAGAGTCCGTTGTTATGTCCCCTTTTTCATTCATGATTTTGTTAATCACCATGCTCTCTCTCTGTCTTTTAGTTAGTTTAGACAGAGGTTTGTCTATTTTGTTGATTTTCTCAAAGAACCATGATTCTTCTCAGTGTTTTCCTGGTTTCTACTTGATTGATTTCCTCCCTCAATTTGATTATTTCCTGGCGTCTGCTCCTCCTGGGTGAGTTTGCTTCTTTTTGTTCTAGATCATTCAGCTGTGCTATTAATTCTCTAGTATGACTGTTCTCCAGTTTTTTCATGTGGGCACTTAGAGCTATAAACTTTCCTCTCAGCACTGCTTTCAAAGTGTCCCATAAGTTTGTGTATGTTGTGTTTTCATTCTCATTGAAATCGAGGGAGTCTTTAATTTCTTTTTTATTTGTTCCTTTACCCAGGGATGGTGCAATTGTGCATTGTTCAATCTCCATGAGTTTGTAGGGTTTCTACGATTTGTGTTATTGCTGAATTCTAATTTTAATACCTGGTGGTCTGATAAGATACAGGGGGTTATTCCATTTTTTTTGTATCTGTGGAGATTAGCAATGTTTCCTATTATGTGGTCAATTTTAGAGAAGGTTCCATGTGGTGCCGAGAAGAAGGTATATCCCTTTTTATTTGGGTGAAATGTTCTATAGATATATGTTAAACCCAGTTGGGTCATAACTTCTATTAGTTCTTTTGTTTCTTTGTTAAGTTTCAGCTCCTT
>NW_024431187.1:0-11295 GCF_017639785.1 Mesocricetus auratus
TAATGCTGGTCTTTAAAAGTAAGATTTGTGTTTTTGGTCATTTTTCCGTGTAATATAGTATAAGCTGTTTTAGAGCATTATCCTCCTCAACTACTTGTTAAGAAAATGCCTTAAAGTCGGTGGTGGCGAATTCCTTTAATCCCAGTACTAGGGATAAACCCAGCGAAACAAACAACAACCGCCAAGACTAGAAGCAACTTAAGGAGAGGATGCAGTATCAGGGTGGGAACTCAAATGTAAGCGTCTCGGGAGTGGTTGGGTCGGGACAGGAGTGGTGCTGCGCCTGCTGCACAGCCTGTATCCGAGAATGTGTCGAGGTTGTCGGGATTGAGGACACAGAGACTAGTCGGTTGCGTTATGCTCCCCAAGAAGGCTCACGAAAACTTCCCCAGAAATGCTTCCCTCCAGAAAAGCTTCTGCCATCCATCCTCCCATAAGCCCACACACACTCTTCCTCCTCCTGGTTGGTGGTTAAATCCCTGACACCAGAATCGGTAGCAGCAGCAGGGGGCAGCTAACCATTGGAAAGATGAAAGTTAGGTGTCAGTGAGCCAGCCCTTATTGGCAACTTATGGCTCCGGTAAACATTTCTTAGGGCACTGGATTGTTTTCAGTAAACATGTTTTCAGTAAACATTGTCTCACAGCTGCCTACTCCCAGGCTGATGGGGAAGCCAAGGTCTGTTGTTCCTAAGGAGTGGGTCAGGTATTCTGGCACTCGGGAGTCACAGAATACTGAGTGTTACACAGCTCAGGTGGAAAGGTATCCTGGCACTCGGGAGTCACAGAATACTGAGTGTTACACAGCTCAGGTGGAAAGGTATCCTGGAGCTCGGGAGCCAAGGACCACCACAGGTTGCAGTAAGCTTGGCAGCTTACAGCCTTGCCTCAGAGTAAGGCTTCTCCGGTGTTATCAGCTCCGCTCCGGCAGGACAGGGTCTTCCAGCTGGGGATGTTCGCCTAGTGTAGCAGTTTTGCTCCACAGGAGGTTTCTAGGGTGAAGTTGCTACAGTTCAGCTCTGCTCCTGGAGAGCGGAGAGTGGGGAGCAGAGAGAGGAGTGTAACAACTCCGCTCTGCCAAGGAAGGTTTCCCGGACAACTGTTACAGAGCTGCTCACTCTGCTCTGTGCTCTGCTCAGGGTCGCCTCTGCTTTGCCACCGCTGCAAAAGATCTTCACCCGAAGCTCATCCAAAGGGGTTTATTGGAAGGCAGCTGGACCAGCCAAGCTGAACATACACAGGGTTTATATAGGGATTCCTGGGGTTGGGGAAGTTTTTCCAGAGTAGGGATTGGTCCGATTTCAGTGCTGAGCTCAGATTGGCTAGAGCTCTGCTCCAGGATTGGTTAGTTTTCTGCAAAGGGTTAGGGTCAGATTTGGCTGTGGTTTCAGGGCCAAAGTGTGTTTCTTTCTCTGGTCCTTTTTAGCCTTTGGGCTCCAATTTTATGGCCAGGGTGCATTTCTTACACTGACTCTGATGCCAGGGACAAAGTGTGTTCCTTTGGCAGTGGATTCAGGGTCAGGGTACATTTCTTTGGTTCTGGTTGCACGGCCAAAGTGTGTTTCTTTGGCTCTGCTCAGGGTGTGTTTCGTTGACTGGTCCCTTTCCCCTACTGCTTCAAAGCCACAGAGAAACAAACCCTGTCTCAAAAAACCAAAAAGAAAAGAAAAAAAGAAAGAAAAGAAAATGCCCTTCCGGCTGTCCTGCCTATAGAGGCAGTTTCTCAACTGAGGTTCCCTCCTAGCCACTTTAATCCCAGCAGCACTCAGGCAGTGCAGGATCTGTGAGTTCACCGCTGGCCCGGTTTACAGACTACACTTATGTCAGCTTCATACAAGCCACAGTCACTGGAAGGGGGCGGGGAGTTCAATATAAGACCTGGCTGTAAGGTTATTTTGGTTCTTTTTTTTTTAACTTGTTTATCCATCAAGCATACAGTGTTCATTAGAGATGGTTGTGAGCCACCATGTGGATGCTGGGAATTGAACTCAGGTCCTCTCAGCAGCCAGTGCTCTTAACTTCCCAGCCATCTCTCCAGCCCTATTTTCTTTTTTCTTTTCATGAGACTGTTTCTCTGTACAACAGCCCTGGCTTTTCTTGTCCCTACCTTCTTCCTTCCCTTTCTCTGTATAGCTGTTCTGGAATTCACTCTGTAGACCAGGTTGGTCTAGAATGAAGAGATCGGCCTCCCTCGGCCTCCTGATGCTGGGACGTGTGGGCCACTGCCGCCCAAGGAGTTTTGTAGAATAGAAACCCTGAGACAGGTATCATTCATTGTGACCCTGTGAACTTCCTTAGGACTGTCTGCAGGTCGTGTGACTTCCCTCCCATTGTCCTTTTGTTGTGCTGAATGGTCATGCTGTCAAACTGCCTTCTAAATACTTATCTTCATGTCCGGAGATGTGTTTTTCTCAACTTGTCAGAGAAGAGCTTTTCTCCAGCACGTTGATGTAGTTAGCGGTCAAAATACTGAGAATAAAGAGCTGACATGAATGATTTACACCAGCATCAGCCACCAACACTCAGGAAACCCAGAAGAGGGGGGGGAAGTAAGAACAGGACCAGAAGAAATGTAAGAGCTGGCGGTGGCGGCCCACGGCTTTAATCCGTGAACTCGCGACGCACAGACCATATAATAAATAGACCAGCCTGAGTGGCAGAACAGAGCGGAGAAAATGCCAAAAACCAAAGGTGTCTACGTGGAAGAAAGGGCATACAAACGAAACAGTGGTGGGGAACATAGAAAGGACTTGGGTAGTAAAAAAGAGATAGTTTTTTCCAGGCAAAGGAAAACACCAAGGAAATACACTTTTTAAAAAAAAGAAAGGCTACTTTTCAACCATCAAAAACAGGGGAGAGCGCGAACGCAGTCCCCCACTACCACAAATTATGCAGTCGAGTTTCCCGCATTTGGGGAAATCGCAGGGGTCAGCACATCCGGAGTGCAATGGATAAGCCTCGCCCTGGGAAAACCACCTTCGTGATCATGGTATCTCCCCTGCCAGGTAAGTATGAGTTGCTCACGCCCCGCGCGCGCTCTCCCTCACACACGGCGCCCTTACAACGCACGGTCACCGCACTCGCGACACCGCCTCGCCGCGCCCGACCTCTACGCCCCGCACGCGCTCCTCGTCCCTCACCGACATCGCGCTCCGTGTCACGGCGAGCACGCGCGACACGGGCCCCTCCGAGCCCCGCGGGACCGGCAGCCATCGCGCGCCGCCTCATCTGCATACGCCCCGCCCTCGGCCCGGTGTCACAGGCCCCGCTCTGCCCAGTGCGTGCCCAACGCTAGGACGCAGACAGAAGGGCCCAGGCCCCGAGCTGCAGGGCACTCCGCGGACGGCCAGCCTCCCCTCCCGACCCACCGATCGCTCTTCGTTTCCATTCAGCTGCTGCTGGGTGTGGTGGCCGCACACCTTTAACCTCCGCATTCCAGAGGCTGGGGCAGGGCAGAGGGAGACAGACAGGGGACCTCTTTGAAATCCAGTGTCTCGAGGTCTAGGCCAGCCAGCACCACATAACGAGATCGATCCTGTTGTCAGAGGAAAAACAAAAGAAATCCAGTTGCTTTTCTCCTATCAACCACCGTCCTGAGGTTGAGGCTGAGGGCTTGCAACCTGGGAGAAGCGGCGACCCTGCCAGCTCAGCAGAAGGACGGGAACACCTGCCCGACAGGAGACCCAGCGTTCGGCCACTTAGAGTAAAGCAGAAAAGGCCAGTAAGAGATACTGGTTACGTAGTGATTTCCTTTAATCACCAGAAATACCAGGCCAAAGAAAGCTGTGCATCAAGCCTCCCTCTTTCTCGACTGCATAATTTGTTGTAGGGGGGACTGCGTTCGCGCTCTCCCCTGGTAATGCGGTGTCTGAAAAGTAAGACTTGTTAATTTGCTATTCCTTATATCTAGTGTCCCGTGGACTGTGCAGTTCTTTTCTCAATTGGTTCCTTAGGTGTTCAAGAATTTAAAACCCTAGGGTTTCACGTGTGCATCTGCTGGCTATAGTAGAGCTCTGCCTCCAGCAGGTTCCTTTTCCCTTCTGTTCTCCAAGGGTTCTTTCCCGTACAGTCAAGGACCTCGCTCTTGTCAGCTCCTTCTTCAAGCACCATCCATCCACCCTGCTCAGAGGGTCGGGCAGTCCCAGAAAGAAGAGCTTCCTGCCCCGGAAGACCTCTCCTCTGGCTCGCCTCTTCACGCGCGGTGTACAAAGACACAAGTGTCTAAACCCGCGTGAGGATGCTCCGGTCGGCAGAGCGCTTGCGTGAAGTGCGTGACCCTTAATCTCACACTGCACACGGCTCCAAAACTTCCCAGCCACGAGGGTCGCTAGCAGTGAGCTCTAGGCCATCCCGGGCCACTGAGTGACAAGACTCCCGTCTCAAATTCCCTCCCAAACCCGGTAGGAACAATTCCAGGAAAGGGAGTCAGTGCTCTTCGAAGGTTCCCGGCTTGGTGCCGTGGCCGTCGCTCCTACAAGGATGCAGTGGAGCCTGGCGACCCGGGACTGGCTGAGCACCCTTAAACCGCGCACGCTCTCTCCAGTCCTTTGCGGCCGCGGCACCTTTATTCTTGGGGCGCTCAGGCCTCTGGGTCAGAGATCTCTTTGAGTCAAGCCTCTAGTGTCCGTTTTTGCAAAACCAAAACAGTTCTAGGGTCTGGAATCTCTGTGCCAGCATGGTCGTCTCTGGGAGGGTCCTCTCTTCTAGGTGGGAGTCGCTACTTGGTATCCTCACCTGGCAGAAGGTACAGCTTTATCACGCCGTCAACCCACAGTTGTGGCGTTGTGTTTTCGGCTCCAGACCATGCCGCATCCTGGGAGTGAAAACGGATTGAGAATATGCATGGAGATCCTTATCCCAGCACAGAACAGGAAATTCTCTCTCTTGTCTCCGTCTCTCTCGCTCTCGCTCCCTCTCTCGCTCTCGCTCTCCCTCTCCCTCTCTCCCTCTCCCTCTCCCTCTCACACTCTCCCTCTCACTCTCACACTCCCTCTCACACTCTCACACACTCTCACACACACACACCAGGCTGGAAAGATGGCTCAGCAGTTTAGCGCACTGACTCCTCTTCCAGAGCACAGACCGACCCGGGTTCGACTCCCAGCACCCCCATTGTAGGGAAAAGGGACCAGTCAAAGAAACACAACCTGAGCAGGACCAAAGAAATGCACCGTGACCCCGAAACCACTGCCAAAGGAACACACTGTGTCCCTGGAATCAGAGTCAGTGAAAGAAATACACCCTGGCCCTAAAATTGGAGCCAAAAGGCTAAAAAGGACCAGAGAAAGAAACACACTTTGGCCCTGAATCCAGAGCCAAATCTGCCCTAACCCTATGCAGAAAACTAACCAATCCTCGAGCAGAGGTCAAGCCAATCTGAGCTCAGCACTGAAATCTGACCAATCCCCACCCTGGATTCTCTATATAAACCATGTGTCTGTTCAGATTGTCGGTCTGTGCTACTGGGCTGACCTCTGCCACTCTCTTGCATTCTTCCCTCCCAATAAACCCCTTCGATGAGTTTTGGGTGAAGACCTTCTTTTGCAGTGAAGCAGAGACGCCACTGAGCAGAGCAGAGTGAGCAGGGCTGTAACACTCTGCCGGGGAAACCTTCCCTTGGCAAAGTGGAGTTACTGCACTCTGCTCTCCACTTTCCCTAGAGCAGAGCTGAACTGTAGCAACTTCGCCTGGGAAACCTGCTGGAGCAAAACTGCTACACTGGGCGAACATCCCCAGCTGGAAGACCCTCTCCTGCCTGATTGGAGCTGATACACTGGGAAGCTTTTCCCTGAGGTATGGTTGTAAGCTGCTAAGCTTACTTCAGCCTGAGGTGGTCCTTGGCTCCCGAGCTCCAGGATACCTTTCCACCTGAGCTGTGTAACACTCAGTATTCGGGGACTCCCGAGTGCCAGGATACCTGACCCACCCAATCCGCCTGAAATGCCTACCCCCATGGCAACTCACAAATTGTGGATAACTCCAGGTCTAAGGGACCTGACACCCTCTTCTGGTCTCCACCGGGCACTGAACACATGGGATACACTGATACTTACAAAATTAAAATTACTCCCTCCCCACCCCTCTCCCTTTTGTTTGTTTTTCCAAACAAGGGTTCTCATGTGTTGCCCTGGCTGTCCTGGAATTTGCACTGTAGACCCTGCTGGCCTCAAACTCACAGAGATCCGCCTGCCTCTGCCTCCCGAGTGCTGGGATTAAAAGCGTGTGCCACCAACGCCCGGCTTGACTGGAGACTTCTTATTGATGAAAGCTTGGCCTTAGCTTAGGCTTGTCCCACTAGCTCTTGCCTGGAGAGTCACTCAAGGTTCCTCTGCAACACTGGGGCATCCATCTTTATCCTACAGGCCTAGAATATCTGACAGACTTCTCTGTGAAGCAGGAATTTTGAAAGACTTGCTTGCCTTATCTTGGAAAAGTTCAACAGTCTTTTTCCTTTGTGCCCTGCTTGTCCAGTCGGTGTAGGGTAAAAGCGCCAGCAAAAGAAGCCAACCAATTCCTGAGCATGAAATCTAGCATGATGGCCCTGAACCCAGAGCCAGTGAAAGAACCACGTTAGCCCCGAACCTAGAACCTAACAAACATACCCTGACTCTGAAACCTCAGCCAAAGAAACACATTTTGGCCCTGGAACCAGAGCCAGTGAAAGAAACACGCCCTGGCCCAAAACTAGAGGGAAAAGAAGCCAGTGAAAGAAACACAGTTTGGTCCTGGAACCAGAGCCCGCTCTGCCCCGACCAGCTGAACTAACCAATGACTGAGCAGGAAAAACAACCAATCCTGAGCAGAAAGACTTCTCCCTGGAAATATCTATCCGGAAGAAGCCCTATAGACGCAGTCACCTTGGCCTGCTCAGTTGCTGGCTCTCCTTCCCAAATAAATCTCTTCCTCAAAAGGGTCACGAAAAGCCCTGTGTTAACAAAACATTGTAGCTGGGCAGTGGTGGCAAACACCTTTAATCCCAGCACTTGGGAGGCAGAGGCAGGTGAATTTATTTGAGTTCTAGACTAGGCTGGTCTACAGAGTGATTTCCAGGACAGTCTCCAAATCCAGAGAAATCCTGCCTCAAAAAAACACAAAAAACATACAAACAAAAAACAAAAACATTTTAATGCCATATTCTATAGGTCTTTGAAGTGTTTGAGACCATCTACCTATCTAAAATATACCTTGCCTGGTGTAATGCACACCTTTAATCGCAGCAATTTGAAGACAGAGGGCAGGCGGATCTATGGGAGTTCCAGGCCAGTCTGGTCTACAAATCAAGTTACAGGACAGGCTCTAAAGCTACAGAGAAACCCTGTTTCAAAAAAAATAAAAAAGAAAATAAAATATATCTGTTTGACCTTGAAAACATACCTAAGATGACTAAAAGTTGATTATTATAGATGGCTACCTAGTAACTTTCATTTCTTTATTGTCCTAAATTTTTTGTGGTAATAACTTTCAAGGACAGGAAATTTACATTACATTGCTAAATGAGCTGCATAGGTAAAACACCTTAAACAAGAGTAGAAATGTATATACAGCATGTTCTAACAAAAATAACCTTCAGTCAGTATCGATATACAAAAATATCTTAAACAAGTGTAGGAACGTATATGCAGTTTATAACAAACTAGCCTTAAATTTGTATCAAGATAAAAAATCCACACCAATGTAATACATAAAACTAGTAGTTGCTGTTTCAGTTTGAAAGTGGACTTAATAATCTACACTTACATCCTATCATTCCTTTCTTTGTTGTTTTGGTTTTTTTCGAGACAGGGTTTCTCTGTATTGTTTTGGAGGCTGTCCTGGAACTCGCTCTGTAGACCAGGCTGGCCTCAAACTCACAGTGCTGGGATTAAAGGCATGAGCCACCACTGCCTGGCTTTTTTTTTTCCTTTTTTAAATTTAAATTAGAAACAAGCTTCTTTTACATTTCAATGCCAGTTCACTCTCCCTCCCCTCCTCCCCTGCTCTCCACCAACCCCCTATCCCATTCCCTTTCTGCTCCGCAGGGAGGGTGAGGCCTTCCATTGATGATCTTTAAAGTCTGCCATATCAATTGGAACACAGCCTAGACCCTCCCCAGTGTGGCTAGGTTGAGAGAGTATCCCTCTATGTGGAATGGGCTACCAAAGTCCATTCATGTACTAGGAATAAATACTGATCCACTACCAGAGGCCCCACAGATTAACCAGACCTCTAAACTGACATTCTCATTCAGAGGGTCTGGGACAGTGCTATGCTGGTTTCCCAGCCATCAGTCTGGGGTCCATGAACTCCCCCTTGTTCAGGTCAGCTGTTTCTGTGGGCCTCTCCAGCCTGATCTTGATCCCTTTGCTCATCACTCCTCCCTCTCTGCACCTGGATTCCAGGAGTTCAGCTCAGTGTTCAGCTGTGGATCTCTGCTTCTGCTTCCATCAGCTACTGGATGAAGGCTCTAGGATGGCATATAAGGTAGTAATCAATCTCATAGAGGAAAGGCATTTAAGACAGCCTCTCCACTATTGTTTAGATGTTAGTTGGTGTCATCCTTGTAGATCTCTGGATTTCTCTGTAAACCTATAATGACTCCCTCTATTATGGTGTCTCTTTTCTTGCTCTCCTCTATTCTTCCCCTGACTCTGTCTTCCTGCTCCCTCATTTCCTCCTCTCTCCCCCTTCTCCCTTCTCTTCTATCTCGCTCTCCCCTCCCCCTATGCTCCCAGTTAGCTAAGGAAATGCTGTCCCTTTCCCTTTCTCCAGGGGACCATGACTGTCTGTCTGTGTTAGGGTACTCCTCGTCTCCTAGCCTTTCTGGTGGTGTGGATTGTAGGCTGGTACTCCTTTACCTGTTGTCCTATCATTTCTATATCCCCTCTTAACCTTTTTCAGAAGGAGATCCCTGAATCCAATCTCCTTTGTTCAGTTTTTTTCCTAACCATTACCAATAACAACTTGTAACAACCACTATAAACGATGACAAACATCCACAACCCACTGAAAGACCAAAAACCACTCGCCCCACATCCTGGGAGTGTGGGCATCATGTTCTCTGCACTGCTTCCTGTTGTCCTGGGTGGAGGGGGTTGGGGGGGCAGTGCCACCTCCAGGGGACCCTGAGAAAATTGAGATAATGGCCAAGACCTGGGAGATCAGCTGTATCCTTTGCTGCCAGTCTCTGTGTGATGGGAAAGTTTCGGCTGGTGTCCTGCATGAGAGTCTGGACCATCTCAGCTGGCCGCCTTGAAACTGTCCTGAGCGGTTTGTAGTCTAAAGATGATCTGTGGGCGGTGTTTGTCAGCTTAGAGGTGGCCTTACCACAGTCCAGGTGGAATCGTAATCGTAGGGCCCCATCATCCCTTTGGAGACTTCAAGGGTCACTGTTAGGAATGGTGATGGTTTATTGTAGAAAATGTAAAGGTTTTTGTTGGGGAGAAGTCCTGTGCATTTGTCAATAAAGGACTGCTGGCCAATAGGAATCTAGATAGGTGGGACTAGGAGTCCAGGAGAACTCTGGGAAGGAAAAACATGGAGAGTCAAGATGTAAAGCCGTGGGGTAGGAAGCCCGGAAACCTCTCCGGTAAGAGAAATACTTAGATTAGCAATTATGTGATAAATACTTAAGTCAGAGCTAGCCAGTAAGAAACAAGCAAGGCCATCAGCTTCCTAATTAATATAGCCTCCTGTGTGTTTATTTGGGACTGATACGGCTCTAGAACCAGGCTAGTGGGAAGGCTTCTCTCAAGGAAAAGGTTTCCCTTTACACATTTTAAATGTCATATGCAGCAAATCTAAGAGAGGCTGAAGGACCACAGCTTGTTAAGTACATCTGGGGTACACAAACTGAATTCCTAGTTACCTGATAGAGACTCAAGCCTGAAATCATGTACAGGAAGCCAGATGAAGCCTTTTTCTAGAACTAGTTAGTACTCTAAATGATCATTAATAACAGGACAGAAAATTTGATCTTATAAATGTTGAGATAATATTTTACCTTAACCTCCAAGCCATCTTTCCAGCCTCGGGGTACTTTGAAAAGCTGAGTTCAGCTCTACTGTCAACTATTCTGGGATGTTGAGATTTCAAGTATTTTGTGAGAAACCACAGCCCAGTGTCCCTGACATGCTGGCTTCAAGTTTGAAGCACAGGCGCAATTTTTTTGTCTTTCACTGCGGTAGCCAGGTAAGGGTGAACAAGTGTGGTTTAGAGGCACGACCCGGGCCACACAGCACGGGGGGTGAGGGGGGCATGCTGCAGGTGGAAAGCCCGATCCCAGGCTTCTTGGTTTAGCATTTTTATTTATTTAAGTCATTGGTGCTGAGGACTGATCTCACATGCTAGGCATGGCCTCTCTCACCAAGTTATATAATGAAGTCCCCGCCCAAGCCTTAGTTTTGCTTGTCGTTGTTCTGAGACAGGGTCTCACTGTGGAGCTCTGGCTGGCCTAGAACTCCCAGAGGTCACCACACACCAGCCCTCAAGCATTAGTGTTTCTGTTTTGTTTGAGGCAGGGCCTCGCTGTGTAGCTCTGGCTGTCCCGGAACTCACTATGCAGACCAGCCCAGCCTCCAACTCACAGAGATCCAATTGCCTCTGCCTCCGGAGCCCTGGACCACTGGGGTTAAAGGCGTGAGCACCTTGTCCGTCACAAGTCCCAGTTTATTCTGTTTGTTTGTTTTCGATTAAAATCCATGAGCAGGCTGCACTCTTGTTTCTGCCCCTCACAAGTTGACTGTGGGCGCTACTCCTCCCCCCCCCCCCCCGCGGCTGCTCCCGGGTCCTGTGAGAAAGCCTGGCACGCACAAAGCCCCGAGAGTGTGACCCCGGTAGAGGACGCTGGCACACATCCTGTATCAGACCTTCAGGCTCCTCTTAGGCTATGTAGTGCTTTCGGGGCGGGGCGGGATGGGAGGAACGCGGGGCGGGGCGTATGCCGATGAGGCGGCGCGCGATGGCTGCCGGTCCCGCGGGGCTCGGAGGGGCGCGTGTCGCGCGTGCTCGCCGTGACACGGAGCGCCATGTCGGTGAGGGGCGACGAGCGCGTGCGGGGCGTGGAGGTCGGGCGCGGCGAGGCGGCGTCGCGAGTGCGGTGACCGTGCGTTGTAAGGGCGCCGTGTGTGAGGGAGAGCGCGCGCGGGGCGTGAGCAACTCATACTTACCTGGCAGGGGAGATACCATGATCACGAAGGTGGTTTTCCCAGGGCGAGGCTTATCCATTGCACTCCGGATGTGCTGACCCCTGCGATTTCCCCAAATGCGGGAAACTCGACTGCATAATTTGTGGTAGTGGGGGACTGCGTTCGCGCTCTCC
>NW_024431188.1:0-742 GCF_017639785.1 Mesocricetus auratus
ATCTCCCACTTTCTCTTATAAAAGGTCCAGTGTGGCTGGATTTATGTTGAGATCTTTGATCCCTTTGGGCTTAAGTTTGTAGAAGGCGAAAAACATGGATCTATCTGCCTTTTTCTGCATACCAGTACCCAGGTATGCGAACTCCATTCAATAAGTTTCTCGTGTGGATTCTCAGACAGTGCTGTGTCTTTATTTTCAAGAAGTTATGCATAAAGATTCAAACACAGGGTTGTATCTTTACTTTTCAATAAGTTACACGTGTAGATTCTCAGACAGTGCTGGATCGTTGGTTTTCCAGAAGTTACTAACTTAGTTTGATACACAAAGTTATTTCATTTGTTTTCAATAAGTTATCCATTCTGTTTAGAACCCAGAGGTGTATCGTTAGATTTCAAGAAGTTACATAGATAGATTCTCACACAGTGCTGTATCGTTAGTTTTCAAGAAGTTACACACATAAATACTCACATAGAGTTGTATCGTTTGCTTTAAAGAAGTTACACATGTAGATTCTCTCACACTGCTGTTTCTTTAGTTTTCAAGATGTTATGCCTGTAGTTTCATAAACAGTGTTGTGTCGTTAATTTTGATAAGTTACAGGTCGAGATTCTCACACTTTGTTGTATGGTGAGTTTTCAAGAACTTACATATATTGGTTCTCACTCAGTGTTCTATTGTTAGGTTTCAATAAGTTACACATGTGGATTCTCACACAGTGTTGTATCGTTAATTTTCAATAAGT
>NW_024431189.1:0-1169 GCF_017639785.1 Mesocricetus auratus
CTGTCTGCATGACATCTTTAGTATTAGTGACAGGTCTCTTCTGGGAGTAACAAAAAGTATTGGTTTTAGATTGGTTTGTGAAATAGAAATGTGTGTGTGTGTTTGTAAATACACAGGTATCTCTGGTAAGCATAAGTAGCCATGGCAAGAAATTAAATAGCACAACCACTCTCTGTGGAAAGAAATAACAATTTAAGAAAAGCAGACAAGAACCTCTCAGCGCTCCTCAAAGCAAAGAGTAGCATCCAGCTATAATAGGTTGTTAGATTACATACAGCTTAATAGATGGGGTTAGATTAAGATTAGGGGTTAGAGAGTTAGAGGGTTAGAGGTTTAGAGTGTTAGAGGGTTAGGTTAGTGTTAGGGGTTAGGGATAGAGAGTTAGGATTAGTGTTAATGTTAGGGTTAGGGCTAGGACTCAGGGTTAGAGGTTAGGGTAAAGGGTTAGGTTTAGAGTGTTAGGGTACGTAAGAGGGTTACAGTGTTAGGGTTAGTGTTGGAGTTAGCATTAGGGCTCAGAGTTAGGGTTAGGGGCTAGGATTAGGGTTGGGGGGTTAGAATTAGATGGTTAGGGTTAGGGTTTGAGGGTTATGGTTAGTGGCTAGCATTAGGGATAGAGGTTTACAGTTTGCATTAGAGGTTTAGAGTTAGGGGATATGGTTAGGTTTATGTTTTAGACTTACAGTTAGAGGAATAGGGTCATGGTTAGAGGGTTGGGTATAATGTTGGAGTTAGGATTAGAGGGTTTGCATTAGTAATGGGCCTTAGACACTACAAACTTAACTGCATAAGTAATCTTCCTGCTCATAACAGGAAGCATCAAAGAGAATTTTCCCATATTTTCAAAGGAGGACAGCATTAACACACCCTCCATCTTTGACCAGGCCAAACCTGGTAATACCCAGGAATTCACCCTGTATGAGAGGAGACTATCTGCAGGGTGCCAAACCATTCCCAGAAGTTTGAAACCATAACATCAGATATCCAGGCACCAGAAACAACAAAACCAGCCAAGTAGTTATTTATGATACTGTCCCGCGCTACCGTCTCGCCAGCAAGAACGACGCGGCACACTTAGGATCCTTCTGCAGAACAGCTTTAATGCGTCTTGAGAGGGAGAGCATAAGCTTACAGAGCAGAGACCCAGGGAGCGAAAAGCCCAACCCTTA
>NW_024431190.1:0-6986 GCF_017639785.1 Mesocricetus auratus
AACGATTCCAGGAAAGGCGAGGAGGCTGGGCGCACAGGGAAGTAGCTGTCCCTCTGGCAGCATCTGGTAAACAGGCCAGCTTCCCGGCCTGTGTTCCAGAGCCTGCAGATCGCCTGGGAACTGCACAGAGCTCCCAATCCCGGCGGGAGCATCAGGTAAACAGGCCAGCTTCCCGGCCTGTGTTCCAGAGCCTGCAGATCGCCTGGGAACTGCACAGAGCTCCCAATCCCGGCGGGAGCATCAGGTAAACAGGCCAGCTTCCCGGCCTGTGTTCCAGAGCCTGCAGATCGCCTGGGAACTGCACAGAGCTCCCAATCCCGGCGGGAGCATCAGGTAAACAGGCCAGCTTCCCGGCCTGTGTTCCAGAGCCTGCAGATCGCCTGGGAACTGCACAGAGCTCCCAATCCCGGCGGGAGCCAAGCACCCCAGACTCCAGATCTTCTCTCCCACCAACGATTCCAGGAAAGGAGAGGAGGCTGGGAGTACAGGGAAGTAGCTGTCCCTCTGGCATCATCAGGTAAACAGGCCAGCTTCCCGGCCTGTGTTCCAGAGCCTGCAGATCGCCTGGGAACTGCACAGAGCTCCCAATCCCGGCGGGAGCATCAGGTAAACAGGCCAGCTTCCCGGCCTGTGTTCCAGAGCCTGCAGATCGCCTGGGAACTGCACAGAGCTCCCAATCCCGGCGGGAGCCAAGCACCCCAGACTCCAGATCTTCTCTCCCATCAAAGAGACCAGGAAACTACAGGAGCCAGGGAGACCAGGGGAGTAGCTGTTCCGGATCAGGTACAACAGGACCCAGCATAGGGTCCAGGGGACCAGGTAGGAGGCTAAGCGCCCCAGATTCCTGTTCTTCTTCTCTACCCACGGACCAGCATATGGACAAGGCATAGAAGAACCACCAGATTACTGGACTTACTAGCACCCACCAAAGGGAACTCTGGTCCCCAGACCAGGAAGGGGCTCTTTCTGCACCCACTAAAAGAAGAGATGGGAAAGAGACAATACAAAAACACAGTCAGCAACAGAAAAACAAATATGACACCGCCAGATTCTAGAGACTCCACACCAGCAAGACCCCAATATTCCAACGCGAAGGAAGCAGAAGAGAACGACCTTAAAAGCACTTTCATGAAAATGATAGAGGCCCTAAAAGAGGATATTGGAAAATCCCTCAAAGAAATGGAAGAAAAAACAAACCAAAAAATGCAAGAAATGGAAGAAAAAACAAACCAAAAAATGCAAGAATTGGAAGAAAAAACAAACCAAAAAAGGCACGAAATGGAAGAAGAAATGAAGCAAAAAATGCAAGAAATGGAAGAAAAAGCAAAGCAAAAAATGCAAGAATTAGAAGAAGAAACATACCAAATAAGGCAGGAAATGGAAGAAGAAACAAAGCAAAAAATGCAAGAAATGGTAGAAAAAACAAAGCAAAAAATGAAAAAAATGGAGGAGGAAACAAACCAAAAAAGGCAGGAAATGGAAGAAGAAACAAAGCACAAAATCCAAGAAATGGAACAAAAAGCAAACCAAAAAATGCAAGAAATGGAAGAAAGAACAAACCAAAAAATTCATAAAAGGCAACAAACGGACGAACAGATAAACAGAAAATTGCAAGAAGCAATGCAAACGCTGCAAGGGTTGAAAACTGAAATAGAGACACTAAAAAAACACAATCTGAAGAAAGGCAGAAAATAGAAAAGCTGGACAAACAGTCAGGCACTACCAATACAAGCATTACCAACAGAATAGAAGAGATGGAAGAGAGAATCTCAAGTGTTGAAGATACATTAGGAGAAATGGATTTATCAACCAAAGAAAACCTTAAATCCAACAAATCCTTAACACAAAACATCCAGGAATTATGGGACACCATGAAAAGACCAAACCTAAGAATAATAGGTATAGAAGAAGGAGAAGAAATCCACCTCAAAGGGGCAGAAGGCATATTCAACAAAATCATAGAAGAAAACTTTCCCAACCTTAAGAAAGACATGCCAATGAAGGTACAAGAAGCCTACAGAACACCAAATAGAGTGGACCACAAAAAAAATCCCCTCGCCACATAATAATCAAGACCCCGAACATACAGAATAAAGAAAGAATATTAAGAGCAGCTAAGGAAAAAGGTCAAGTAACATATAAAGGCAGACCTATCAGAATTACACCTGATTTCTCCATGGAAACTCTGAAAGCCAGAAGGTCCTGGATAGATATTCTACCTACACTAAGAGACCATGGATGCCAGCCCAGACTACTATACCCGGCAAAGCTCTCAATCACTATAGACGGAGAAAACAAGATATTCCATGACAAAACTAGATTCAACCAATATGTGTCCACTAACCCAGCCCTACAGAAAATTTTGGAAGGAAAACTCCAACCCAAGGAAGCTAACTACAACCAGAAAAACATAAGCATTAGAGAATCCCTCTCTACCAACAGCCAAAAGAACAAAGGGGCGAAATTCCACCCATAATTCCACCAACAACAACCATCGCAAATCGAAGAAGGATGAGCAATCAATGGTCATTAATATCCCTCAATATTAACGGCCTTAACTCACCCATAAAAAGACACAGACTAGCAGAATGGATTCGAAGACAGAACCCTTCCTTCTGCTGCATACAAGAAACACACCTCACCCTCAAAGACAGACATTACTTGAGAGTTAAAGGTTGGGAAAAAATTTTTCAATCAAATGGACCCAAGAAACAAGCAGGGGTAGCAATCCTAATATCTAACAAACTAGACTTTAAAATAAAATCAATCAAAAGAGATGAAGGAGGTCATTACATACTCATCACAGGTGAAACCCACCAAGACGAAGTGTCTATCCTGAACATCTATGCCCCCAATACAAAGGCATCCACATTCGTTAAAGAAACATTATTAGAACTTAAATCTCATCTAAAGCCCCACACAGTTATAGTGGGAGATTTCAACACACCACTCTCACCACTAGACAAGAATACCAGACAGGAACTCAACAAAGAAGCAAAGGGTCTAATAGAAGTAATGACCCAACTGGGATTAACAGATATCTATAGAACATTTCATCCACATAAAAAAGAATATACCTTCTTCTCACCACCACATGGAACCTTCTCAAAAATCGACCACATACTTGGCAACATATCAAACCTCAGCAGCTACAAAAAAATTGGAATAACTCCATGCATCTTATCAGACCACCATGCCTTAAAATTAGAATTCAACAACAACACAAATTGCAGAAAACCTACAAACTCATGGAAATTGAATAATGCTCAACTGCACCATCCCTGGGTCAAAGAGGAAATAAAAAAAGAAATTAAAGACTTCCTCGAATTCAATGAGAATGAAGACACAACATACCCAAACCTATGGGACACTTTGAAAGCAGTGCTACGGGGGAAGTTCATAGCACTAAGTGCTCACATGAAGAAACAGGAAAACAGTTATACCAGAGAATTAACATCACAGCTAAAAGCTCTAGAACACAAAGAAGCACACTCCCCCAGGAGGAGTAGACGCCAGGAAATAATCAAATTGAGGGCTGAAATCAACAAAGTAGAAACCAGGAAAACAATACAAAGAATCAATGCAACGAAGAGTTGGTTCTTTGAGAAAATCAACAAGATAGATAAACCTTTGTCCAAACTTACCAAACAGCAGAGAGTGAACACGCAAATTAACAAAATCAGAAATGAAAAGGGGGACATAACAACAGACTCTGAGGAAATCCAGAGAATCATTAGGTCATACTTTGAAAACCTGTACTCCACAAAATTTGAAAATTTAAAGGAAATGGATGACTTCCTGGACAGCTATCATTTGCCAAAGCTAAATCAAGGACAGATAAGCAATTTAAATAGACCTATAACCCCTATGGAAATAGAAGCTGTCATCAAAAGTCTCCCAACCAAAAAAAGTCCAGGTCCAGATGGCCTCAGTGCAGAATTCTACCACAAATTCAAAGAACAGCTTATACCAATTCTTCTCAAAGTGTTCCACACAATAGAAGCAGAAGGGTCTTTGCCAAACTCTTTCTATGAGGCTTCAATAACCTTGATCCCCAAGCCACACAAAGATACAACCAAGAAAGAGAACTTCAGACCAATATCCCTCATGAACATTGATGCAAAAATACTCAATAAAATACTGGCAAATCGGATCCATGAACACATCAAAACAATCATTCACCACGATCAAGTAGGTTTCATCCCAGGGATGCAGGGATGGTTCAACATACGAAAATCCATCAACGTAATCCACCATATAAACAAGCTGAAAAACAAAAATCACATGATCATCTCACTAGATGCTGAAAAAGCCTTTGACAAAATCCAACACCCCTTCATGATAAAGGTCTTGGAGAGATCTGGGATAACAGGGACATACTTAAACATAATAAAAGCCATATACAGTAAACCAACAGCCAACATCAAACTAAATGGACAGAAACTCAACGCAATTCCTCTAAAATCAGGAACAAAACAAGGCTGTCCACTCTCTCCATACCTTTTCAACATGGTACTTGAAGTTCTAGCTATAGCCATACGACAACAAAGGGGGATCAAGGGGATACAAATTGGGAAGGAAGAAGTCAAACTTTCACTGTTTGCAGACGATATGATAGTTTATATCAGTGACCCAAAGAACTCTACCAGGGAACTCTTACAGCTGATTAACACCTTCAGCAAAGTGGCAGGTTACAAGATCAACTCAAGAAAGTCAGTAGCCCTACTATATACAGATGATAAAAGGGCTGAAAGAGAAATCAGAGAAACATCACCCTTTACAATTGCCACAAACAACATAAAATACCTTGGGGTAACGCTAACCAAACAAGTGAAAGACCTGTATCGTAAGAACTTTGAATCTTTAAAGAAAGAAATTAAAGAAGCCCTCAGAAAATGGAAAGATCTCCCATGCTCTTGGATAGGTAGGATCAATGTAGTAAAAATGGCAATCCTGCCAAAAGCAATCTACAGATTCAATGCTATCCCCATTAAAATCCCAGCACAATTCTTCACAGACCTTGAAAGAACAATAATCAATTTTGTATGGAAAAACAAAAGACCCAGGATAGCCAAAACAACCCTGTTCAACAAGGCAACGTCCGGAGGCATCACTATCCCTGACCTCAAGCTCTATTATAGAGCTATAGTCCTGAAAACAGCTTGGTATTGGCACAAAAATAGACAGGCAGACCAATGGAATTGAATTGAAAATCCGGGTATTAACCCACACACGTACGAACATCTGATCTTTGACAAAGAAGCTAAAAATATACAATGGAATAAAGAAAGCATCTTCAACAAATGGTGCTGGCATAATTGGAGACTGGCATGTAGAAGAATGCGGATCGATCCATGTTTATCGCCATGCACAAAACTTAAGTCCAAATGGATCAAAGACCTCAACATAAATCCAGCCACACTGAACCTCTTAGAAGAGAAAGTGGGTGGTACCCTTGAAAGAATTGGTACAGGAGACAGCTTCCTGAACATAACACCAGTAGCACAGACAGTGAGATCAACAATTAATAAATGGGACCTACTGAAACTGAGAAGCTTCTGTAAGGCAAAGGACACAGTCAGCAAGACAAAAAGGCAGCCAACAGAATGGGAAAAATATTCACTAATCCCACATCTGACAGAGGGTTGATCTCCAAAATTTACAAAGAACTCAAGAAGCAAGTCTCCAAAACAGCAAAGGACCCAATTAAGAAGTGGGCTGCAGAACTAAATAGAGAGTTTTCAATAGAGGAGTCTAAAATGGCTGAGAGGCACTTGAGAAAGTGCTCAACATCCTTAGCCATCCGGGAAATGCAAATCAAAGCAACTCTGAGATACCATCTCACTCCTGTCAGAATGGCTAAAATCAAAACCACCAATGACAATTTATGCTGGAGAGGATGTGGTGAAAGGGGGACACTCCTCCATTGCTGGTGGGAGTGCCAACTGGTTCAGCCACTTTGGAAAGCAGTATGGAGATTCCTCAGAAAAATGGGAATAAACCTACCACAAGACCCAGCAACTGCACTCTTAGGCATATATCCAAAAGATGCCCATTCATATAACAAAGATGTCTGTTCCACTATGTTCATAGCAGCTTTATTTGTAATAGCCAGAACTTGGAAGCAACCTAGATGTCCCTCACCCGAAGAATGGATAGAGAAAATGTGGTACATCTACACAATGGAGTACTATTCAGCAGAAAAAAATAATGGAATCATGAGATTCGCAGGCAAATGGATGACACTAGAAGAAACCATCCTGAGTGAGGTAACCCAGTCACAAAAAGAGAAACATGGCATGTACTCTCTCATATATGGATTTTAGACATAGATCTGGGGAGTGCCAGCCTACAATCCTATTGCCAGAGTGTCTGGGAAACAGAAACTTCGTTTACTGGCTGGTTAAGTACTGAGCTGAACTCAAGAAAGCCAGTATCAGAGAGGGAGGACTGATGATCAAAGGGATTAAGACTGGGCTGGTTGAACCCCCAGAAACAGCTGACCAGACAAAGGTTAACTCTTGAATCCCAGGCATCAGCCTGGGAATCCAGCATGGGACTGATCAAGACCCCTGAATCTGGGTGTCAGTGAGGAGGCCTAGGTAATCTATTGAGCCTTGGACAGCAGATCAGTACCCATCCCAAGTATACACACGGTCTCTGGACTCCCATAGAACAATGTGAGGTGCACTCTCACCCTGAACTCTTGGGGAAGGGTCTAGGCCCTGCCCTATATGAAATGACAGACTATGGACACCCCCATGGAGGGCCTCACCCTCCCTGGGGGAAAGAGGGGATAACGGGGGGGGATGGGGGGATGGCACGGGTGGTGGGGAGGGAAAGGGAGAGGGACCTCGTACTGACTTGTGAAGCAACCTTGTTTCTTATCTAAATTTAAAATGGAAAATAAAAAAAATATTAATAAAAAAGAAAAGAAAAAAAAGAAAAATAAAATAAAATAAAATAAAATGTCTGAGTTAAAAAAA
>NW_024431191.1:0-6645 GCF_017639785.1 Mesocricetus auratus
CGAAGCAGTAACCGCGGCGGTGGCTATCAGGCCCACAATAATAGCAGAGATCCCAAAAATCTCGCTTTTCCTAAACAAACTCAAATTACTTGGCGCCTCAACAGGAGCTGGAATAAATCGAGGCATGCGCATTACCAAAGCAAAAGGGTGCTTAATAGCATCCCAGCATAATGCATAAAAACAATTCTAAGCAGAACAATTTATTTCTTTCTGATTCTTACCTAAGGTATCATTACTCACAACCCAAATAAAGGGCAGCTGAATAATTAGTTCTCTTAAAAGGGGTATACTTAACATTGGAGGAGGACCAATCAGATGATCCAGAGCTCTGTCCCTCACTCAGACTGTTGCCTAATGCCCCTTTCCAATCAAAAGTAATCTGTCCCTTCTCACTATCATAGGAGAAAGATCAGTACAGCTTCCATTAATTCAAAAGGATTAGCATTAGATCTTTCTGGATCCATATGAATAAAATTATCCTTTAATGAAGAAATCACAGTAAAGCACAAGCTTCCTACTAATGACAAGGTTCTCTCATCCTGAAAACTCTGTATCTGAGGATCTAAAGGCAAAAAGGCAAGCCCCAACTCTCTATTATTTGTGAAAAATCTAGGGAACACCTGGGCATTCTGCATCACTGGCATCGGTAGGGGAAGGTAGACATGATGGCCCACCGTAACTCTCCCATCATACTAGGAACCATCATCCCGAGTAGGAGAGTCTTCATCACCCACTTGGCCTCCATCCTTCTTATTCTGGAGTTGTGAAGGAGCTCTTCGAGTGAGTCTTTCAGGGATCCACAGGGGGTTTTCTTCCTCCTGTGGAAAAACACACACAGCTCCCCTGGATCTTATAAGAATAGGATCCGGGCCTTTCCAGAGATCAGTCAAGACATCTTTCCATTTTACCATTTCTTTTGGCCTATCAGGCTCTAAACTGTGGCGATCAGCCGCAGTGTGGCCTTGGGCATCACAGTTCAAGAAATTAAGGGTAAAAAGTGCCATGGATACAGCAACTCTTGGTACCGAGGGTAGAACATCCTCAATACTCCCCTTTTGTTTAATCAGATATGATTTGAGTGTACGATGGGCACGTTCCACAATGCCCTGTCCTTGAGGGTTATAAGGTAGGCCAGTTAGATGGGTAACATCCATTTGCCGACAAAACTGTCGGAATTTTTGAGAGGTATATGCTGGTCCATTGTCTGTTTTTAAAATTCTGGGTTTTCCCCAAGCACTCCAGGCCTCAAGGCAATGTTGAATCACATATGAGGCCTTTTCCCCTGTTAGGGGTGTGGCAAACATTACGCCAGAACAGGTGTCAACAGAAACATGAACATATTGAAGCCTTCCAAAAGAGGGAATATGAGTAACATCCATCTGCCACATCTGCAATGGTCTAATGCCACGTGGGTTTATTCCCATGTGGGGAGTAGGTAAGAATTCGCAGCAATTCTGGCATTGAGTAACAATTTCCCTAGCCTCTTTCCTGGATAGAGCAAAACGACGGCGCAAGGTCTCAGCCGTCACATGAAAGCGCTTATGGAATTCTTTTGCTGCTTGTGCATGGGTAGACAAGGCAGCGGCCACCAGCTTTGTAGCCTTGTCCGCTAAGTCATTCCCTAAGGACATGGGACCTGGGAGTCCAGAATGTGCTCGGACATGGGTAATGAAAACAGGAAATCTCCTATTTAACAAGGCAGCTTGTATCTTCTGAAAGATGTTAGCAACTCTGCTGGAGGATCTTATTATTCCAGCTATCTCAAGGAGATTAACTGCATTAACCACATAAGAGGAATCTGATACAATATTGAGGGGTCCTGGAAAAGCCTCAAGAACCTCCAGTACTATCAGACATTCTACAACTTGAGGTGAAGTTTCATTATATTGTTTAGATATAACCCTATCCTTGACCACATAAGCTCCCATACCAGTTTTTGATCCATCAGTGTACACCACAGTCCCATCTGGGAGTGGGTCTTTAGCTGTCACTTGTGGAAACACTATAGCCTGGTTTAGGGCAAACTGTAAAATTGGATGCTTTGGAAAATGATTATCAATTTGTCCTGAAAAGGAAGTAACTAAAACTGCCCAATCACTAGATGTGGCTGCCAAGGTCTGAACTTGTGCAGCAGTATAAGGCACAATCAAGGAATCAGGATCCCTGCCAAAATGTGTAACAGCTGCTTTTATTCAGCGAAGCGCGAGCTGTGCAACAGCATCAGGGTACCAGTCAATAATCTTAGCAGGGGAAGCATTTGGATGAATCCAAAGTAATGGTCCATGTTGCCACAGGACTGCAGTTGGCAATTGAGCTGTCTTAAAAACACACAGATTAAAAGGTAGTGACTCCTCAATTCGTTGTAATTGTGCTTCCTGTAAGGCCTCTTCCACCATCTGTAAGGCTCGGTGGGCGGCAGGGGTAAATTTTCTGGGTGAGGAGATATGAGGCTCACCCTCCAGGAGATCGAAGAGGGGTTTTAGATCAGCAGATGGAATTTTTAAAAAGGGCCTCAACCAATTTATATCTCCCAGAAGTTTCTGAAAATCATTTAATGTTTGTAAGTGGTCTTTGCGAATTTCTATTTTCTGAGGAACTATATTTTTGGGAGTAATCTTTGAGCCCAAAAAGAGCCCTGTATCTGCAATTTGAACCTTTTCTGAGGCAATCTCTAATCCCCACTGTTTTAATTCAGCCACCAGCATGGGAAAAGCCTTTGTAAAACATCTAACTCTTTGTGACAAATAAGAATATCGTCCATATAATGGATAACGATTAAAGATGTAAATTGCTTCCTAATTGGCTCCAAAGCCTCCTGCACATATAGCTGACATATTGTTGGGCTATTGGCCATGCCTTGCGGCAGTACCTTCCACTGAAATCTCTTGTCTGGTTCCATATGATTAAGAGAAGGGATAGTGAAGGCAAACCTTGGTCTATCCCGTGGGTAAAGTGGAATAGAGAAGAAACAATCCTTAATATCTATAATAATAAGCTTCCAATCTTGAGGAAGTGCAGAAAGCAAAGGAAGGCCTCTTTGAACAGGGCCAAAAAGATGCATCTGATTGTTAATGGCCCGCAGGTCGTGGAGTAATCTCCACTTCCCAGATTTCTTCTTAATAACAAAAATTGGTGTATTCCATGGGGAGGTAGAAGGCTCTAGATGCCCCAGCCGTTCCTGTTCTTGCACTAATCTTGTGACAGCCTCTAATTTTTCAGAGGATAGAGGCCATTGAGAGACCCATAACGGCTCCTCTGTTTTCCATGGTATGGGTCGTGAAGCCTCAACGGCCCCTAAATAAAACCCAGTCCTTTTCTACCCCGATTTCCGTGTTGTGTAATGGGTTTTATTCTGCCTTGTTCTTGCCTACCCAAGCCTCTACCATTTGTATACCCCATCTTTGCCATAATGGCTGATGCCTGGGGGGAGTATTCATTAGTTAGGGTCATGCCCATGGCTTGTAACACATCTCGTCCCCATAAATTTACAGGGAGTGGCAACACATAGGGGGTAAAACATCCCTGTTTGCCTTCAGCATCCCGCCAGGTTAAGGCTGAGGCACTGATGGCAGGAGAGGACTGGTATCCAAGACCTTGTAGAGAATGAGATGAAACAACAGTGGGCCAAGACTTCGGCCACCAATGGAGTGAAATAATGCTTTTGTCTGCTCCCGAATCCATTATCCCTTCAAATTCTTTTCCATTAATTAACAATTTTATTGTAGGTCTCTCATTTAGGGGTATAGCCAGATAGGCTGAATCACTTCCAGAAGATCCCATAGCCCTTTTTTGTAAAGTGTAGGTTTCTCCATCCCCGAGGGAGGGCAGCAACACCAGTTGTGCAATTCTATCTCCCTGCTTTATAGAAAATACACCCCGAGGGCTAGAACAGAGAACTTGAATCTCCTCTTTATGATATGGGTCAACAATCCCAGGATATATAATGAGTCCCTGTAAAGTTAAGGAGCCACGGCCCAGAATAAGCCCAATGGTGGCAGGGGGCAAAGGTCCAGGGGAATGGACTGGGACCGGTTGAACATTCATTTGGGGCATGAGTAAGAAGTCGGAGGCGGCACGCAAGTCCATTCCGGAGGTTCCTCGGAAACCTCTACTTCCTCTTGATTGCTTTTCTGAAATTGGTTCCCATATTTCTGAGGGCCCTGGGACCATGGGCCCCGTGACCCGTTTTTTGATTGGGGTACCTTGGATTCTTCAATAGGGGGCAGAAGCCTCCCTTTTACATCCCGGACTGACCTGCATTCGCTAGCCCTATGATAACCTTTACCACAACGATAGCAAAGCTTCGATTCTCTTGTTCTTTCAGGGGCTTGACAATCTTTCTTAAGGTGCCCCATTCTCCCACAATTAAAACAAGCTTTTCGATTAGATAAATCTCTATACCTGTGCGTTTGTAAAATGGCGGCAGCTAGTCCTGCATTGGTTAGGGGTCCCCCAGCTCCCTGCACACTCTGAGCCAATCTTGTAAACCTTTGCTTTTGCGAGGGCGATAGCCGCTCGACATTCCTGGGTTGCTTGTTCATAGACAAGTTGCTCAATCAGGGGCATAGCTTGTTCTGAATCACCAAAGATGCGACTGGCGGCCTCTGTCATTCTGGCCACAAAGTCTGAAAATGGCTCTTGGGGTCCTTGGACAATCTTTGTAAGGTGTCCACTGGACTCTCCCCTTTTGTGAGGGCCTTCCATGCTTTAATAGCGGCGGCCGACACCTGACCATAGACGCCCCAGATGTAGTTGGTTTGATTAAGGGCATGTTGACCCTGACCTGTCAGCATTTCAAATGTCCACTGCCTCTGATTCTCATCTTCAGCCGTGGCATTAACTCTAGCTTGTGCCTGGGCTGCATCATACCAGAGAGCCTTCCATTCCATGTATTGTCCCATGTTGGGAAGCACTGCTTTCACTGTCGTTTGCCAGTCAGTGGGAGTCATGGCAAAATTAGCAAGCCTTTCCACCTGTAATGTGGTAAAGTTAGCATTGACCCCATAATTACGAGACAGATTCGGCCAATTCTTTAATTTGATTGTAATCTACGGGGGTATGTACTCTTCCGCCTTCCACATTCTCGAATACTGGAAAAGCCATTTGTATTTTTCTCCGTTCCTCTAAAGGTAAAAAGGAGTCAGTACCAGTATTCAGCCGAAGCTCATATGGCGGAGGCGCTGAGGAGCGTGAGCCCGCCGGATTTATAGGCGGTGGCCTCACATTCATTTTTGTTTTCAGTGGCCGGTGTCTATCAGGGTGATATCTTTTTCCTCATACCGTGCCACCTCCTCCTCTAGACCACCTTCTTCGCTAGAATCCAGAGTGTCAGAATCAGAATTATCTAGCTCCAAGGCTTCTAGCTCTACTGCAGGGTATAGACTAGATTCTGGCTTTTTCTTTTTCTTAGATTTGTTAAGGGGTGAATGATAACTCCCTTCTTTCTCTCCCCCTTTCTTAACTTCCTGGGGAGGGCCTTTTTTCTTAGACATGTCTTTTCTTTTGCGAGCTCCCATTCTCTCACTCCGTTCAGTTTCTGACATGCTATCCTGAACTTCCTCTAAGGTTCCCTGACTTTCTATTATAGCAGGGTGACAGGCCTCATCCTCCAAGCAGTTTTTAACTAGCTTCCAAATGGCTTTGGTACCTAAGCAGAGATCTCCTTCTGCATGCTTCCTGTCTAGTTCTTTACCTAGCTTGTTCCATGAGGCCACAGTGAGGGACCCGGAACAAGCATACCATGGTGCCACTCTATCTACCTCCTTCACAAAATTTTGAAGTGTTCGTGGTGCAATTTTAAGATCTCTTTGTTTTAGCACAGTCTGTAAGGCTGTAACCACTGACTGTGACGACCCCATCGCGCTGACAGCTTATCTAAAAAACGCGCTCAACTCCGTTACCAGACTGACAGCACCAGACTGACAGCACCAGACTGACAGCACCAGACTGACAGCGCCAGATGGACAGCGCCAGATGGACAGCGCCAGATGGACAGCGCCAGACGGACAGCGCCAGACGGACAGCGCCAGACGGACAGCGCCGTTCTGTCAGCACCAGCCACGATGAAGGAGAAGGACAAACAGGACTAGCACCAAAGCCTCCACTGACCCGTCCCACGGTGATGACAAACTAAGGCCAAAGTCGAGAAAAGGGTTGTTCAGGATAAAGCATACCTCTCTGAACCTACGTCCCTGCAGTTCTGAATCCGCCCCGTTTTCCGAGGGGTCTCCCGCGGCGCCGGCGATGTTGAAGAGTTCCCGGGTTTCGGCACCAGATGTCCCGCGCTACCGTCTCGCCAGCAAGAACGACGCAGAACACTCGGATCCTTCTGCAGTAAAGCTTTAATGCATCTTGAGAGATAGATGATCAGCTTCTTAGAGGGAGACCCCAAGCTAAGAAACCCAGCCCCTTATATAAGCCTAGGAGCTCCGAGTGAGATGTGTAGAGCCGGGATTGGTGGTTTGCACATCACCCCAGATGACGTCACGGGAGAGGCACAGTTTAAACGGTTAACTCCAACTGACAGCGACAGTTAACTCCAACTGACAGCGACAGTTAACTCCAACTGACAGCGACAGTTAACTCCAACTGACAGTGGATGTCAGCGCCATCTTCTAACGGCAATAGCGATAGCGAGGGCGGCTC